>NW_026943675.1:0-21382 GCF_024139115.2 Armigeres subalbatus
AATTACATTTTTACAAAACGGCATTTTTGGTCAAATGATGTATATTCGGTCGAACGACTCTTTTCACCTGAACGGCATTTTCAGCCAAATTACTCTGTTGTGGTAAAACAATCACGTTTTCAAGTCCGTCCAAATCTTCCTTTTGCAATCGCTTAACATCGCCAAACCTACATTTTCGGTCAAACCAGTTTTGATCTGATAACAGTTTCCGTGAAACGTTTTGCTAAATTATATCTGGCTAGATGTCTTCATTGGCCTAAAGTTCAGTATCGACTTTAAAAATAGAAAGGCCATGGTCAATTGACAAAAAGACCATTTTGCCAAAACAAGGGCCATTTCTGACCATTTTACCCGTTTAACGAGGTTCAGTCATTGAAATTTGGCCGTATCTTTGAAACCAAATGACACTTTTTAGCCAAATGGTCCATTCTATCAAAAAGCTATTTCTACTAATGGCATTTTCGGCCAACGATCGTTTCAACAGACAACCTGTTATAGAGCAAACGGCTTTTTGGCCAAACTACCAGCTCCGCTGTCTGTCACTTTCGGTCAACTTACCAAGAATTTCTAATAAAAAATAGAAAGAATTTTCTGAAGAAATCCAAAAACAATCTTCAAAAATTCCGACAATTTTTTCGATGTTTTAAAATTGGCTATGCCGAATTAACCGTTTAATGATGAACTTCTCTCTACAAAAAAAAATCACTCTAACAAAGGATAGAAATCTAACCGCCTTAATTAATCTAGATTGGGAAAGTCTGCGTTAAAGCATCTCTTTTACTAGTCACAATTTTCTGTGTGAATTTCAAAGAATACTATATTCCGGATATTTTCCTGTAGAAATTAGGAACAACTTCCCGTAAAACTCTGAAGAGATTCTCATGTTAATCTCAAACAATTTTCCTTGGTAAATCCAAAGAGCTCCTCTTTAATGAATATTCTGGAAAAACTTGAAGAATTTTCTAGGGAAGATTCTCCCGTTATTGTCGTGAAAATATCCAAAATGACCAATTCAGCCGAACGACAACTTCGACCGACAAGTCGAGTCAAGTACGAGACACTGAAAACGACCTTACTGTTGAGGTCGAAATACGTATCTGTCAAGGTACAATTAAGTGGTGGAATTAAATGGGATTGTACAAACTCGTCTTATGACAAGTTCGACCGAATGTCCATTTCGACCAAATTGCCCTTTCGACCAAACGACTATTTAGGAAGAAGGACATATTCACGATTTTTTTTCAGCCAAAGGAACTGTTCGACCAAATGACATTCTCGGCCAAATATCTTTAGGCTAGATATCCTAGCAAAGTCTGAAAACATAATGAGAGCATATTGAAAACATATTTTGATTTTGACATCAAATTGATTCATAATTTGTTTTCAAATATGTATAAATCATCATGATTGATTACACATTTTGATCTCATTTTGCTGTAGATTACTAAATTGAATGATATGACATCAAACGGTGTACTTATTTTGCTATCAGAAACCAATATCAAATTGAGTTTTCGATTTGTTCTCATCGACAGTAGAAATAGTTTTTGATTTGATAATTCTGCTATACGTTTTGTTATTTTAACCGTTAAAACGACCTAAAAGATGTCAAATGAAGTAAACATAATCGATGATTTCACAACATTAAAAGAAGTTATCGATTTGTTCTTAAGCTTTGCTCAGGAAGGCTTCTACCAAATAGTCTTTTCGGTTAAATGATTCCGGAATTTAACAAGATATTGTATGAAATTTTCATGGAAATAATTGGTATCTTCAATGAAAATTCTCTGGAGTTTCAACGTAATGTTGTAGAGATCTATCAGGAAATTATATGGAAAATGCACTGAATCCTCAGAGTATCCACTGAAAGTTTGAATCGGCGTGGAAAATAATAGATCAGCGGCGTGACAGATTTTAAATGGCAGCGCGCCGACGCAAAAACCTCGGCGGCGGCGGCGTGCCAAAAACTGTCGGCGGCGGCGGCGGCGCGGCGGCGCACAATCTCAGTCAGGATGCCACACCTTGGAATATAATAGAGAGAGTCGCTGCCTAGCTTCCATCATTCAGTTCAATCAATCATCATTTGGGAAGATCCGTTGATTACGTAACGCAAAAATAAGACATTTTTTACCCCTCCCTCCTATGTCACACTGTTTGTATGAAACATCTGAAAATTTTGTATAAATCGTCACAAATCGCTCAACTCCCCCCCCCCCTCCTAAGCGTTACGTAGTTTGTGGACGAAGAGTTTTCAACCATTGGAAATCATTTTTTAGGCAATGTTACAGAACTAGTCGGTGCTATTTGTACTTTGCGGAATGTTCCTCTTAACCTTAGTAAGATGTTGGGGTCAATATGACCCAAAACGAAACTTCAAAGTAGAATAACTTTTTACTTGATAATCCAATCGTTCTGAAATTTTTTGACTTTAATATTTTGCGGAAATGAAGCATCTGACATGAAAACAACAGGAACGACCCCACAAATAAAGTTACGAATAAGATGTTAGGGTCATATTGACCCAGAAATGTAAATGCTTATAAAACAGTCAAATTATAACCGAATTACAAAGTTATATACCGTTCGAAAGATAAACTCATCATTTTTTTGGCTATGTGGTGATATGCTGGTTCTGGAGACAATGGCCACCGAGAAACGACTTCCACGGGGACCTTGTCGGTCATATAAGGGGAGCATAAAAATCGCTCCACATATGCCTTTCAACCGCTAATTCTTCATAGATTCTCTTGAAACGGTAATGCATGGTCAATGAGAGGGCTTCCGATGAAAGTGGCCACTCCTGGTACATGCAAGGTGCCCCCGGGGAACCCGTAAAAGAGGACATATCCGTTTTATCACTAAAATATGCCGTGCGGCTGCTCTTTTGTCATGATTTTCCACCAAACAGATGGTTATGCGCTTGAAATCGATTAGTGACCACATTGGCCACTCTTGGAGCCTATGAGGTGCCCTCGGGGAACCCGTAGAAAGGAACATTTCCGTTTTAACTCCAAAATATGCCATGCGGCGGCTCTTTCGTCATGATTTTCCACCAAACAGTTGGTTATGCGCTTGAAATCGATGAGTGACCACAATGGCCACTCTTGGAGCCTATGAGGTGCCCTCGGGGAACCCGTAAAAGAGGACATTTCCGTTTTATCACCAAAATATGCCGTGCGGTGGCTCTTTTGTCATGATTTTCCACCATTTCCAAGCTGGTTATGCTTGGCTTGAAATCGATAAATGACCACATTGGCCACTCCTGGTACATGCCAGGTGCCCTCGGAGAACCCGGAAGAGAGGACATTTCCGTTTTGCCCCAAAATATTCCGCGCGGCGGCGATTTTTCACAAAATAGATGATTATGCACTTGAAATCGATAAGATTGGCCACTCTTGGAACCTATAAGGAGTTTCAGGGAACCCGTAGAATGGGACATTTCCGTTTGAACATTAAAATATGCCGTGCGGCGGCTCTTTTCGTCATGATTTTAATACTTCATAGGTTCCAAAATAAAATGTGGTCACTTATTCATTTCGGTATAAAACGGAAATGTCACCTTCTACGGGTTCCTGTGGTCATTTGTCGATTTCAGGCGCCTCAACCATCTGTTTGGTAGAAAATCATGACAAAAGAGCTATCGCACGGCATAATTTGGTGTAAAAACAGAAATGTCACATTCTACGGGTTTCCCGAGGGCACCTCATAGGCTCCAAGAGTGGCCAATGTGGTCACTTATCGATTTCCAGCGCATAATCATCTATTTTGGGGAAAATCATGACGAAAAAGCCACCGCAAGGCATATTTTGGTGGAAAAACGGAAATGTCCCTTTTAACGGGATCCCCGAAGGCACCTCATAGGTTCCAAGACTGGCCAATGTGGTCTCTTATCGATTTCGAGCGAATAACCATCTCTTTGATGGGAAAATACACTGGAAGAGCCGCCGCACGGCATACTTCGGTGTTAAAACGGAAATGTCTCATTCTGCGGGTTCCCTAAGGCCCCTCATAGGTTCCAAGCGTGGTCAATGTAGTCACTCATCGATTTCAAACGCATAATCATCTATTTTGTGGAAAATCATGACGAAAGACCCGCCGCATGGCATATTTTGGAGTTAAAACAGAAATGTTCTTTTCGACGGGTTCCCCAAGGGCACCTAATAGGTTCCAAGAGTGGCCAATGTGGTCACTTATCGATTTGGAGCGAATAACCATCTCTTTGGTGGGGAAACACATCGAAAGGGTCGCCACACGGCATATTTCGGTAGTAAAACGGGAATGCTCCATTCTACGGGTTCCCTAGGGGCCTCTGATAGGTTCCAAGAGTGGCCAATGTGGTCACTTATCGATTTCAAGCGCATAATCATCTATTTCGTGGATAATCATGAAGAAAGAGATGCCGCACGACATATTTTGGTGTTAAAACGGAAATGTCCCCTTTTACGTGTTCCCCGAGGGCACCTCATAAGCTCCAAAAGTGGCCAATGTGGTCACTCATCGATTTCAAGCATAACCATCTGTTTGGTGGAAAATCATGACAAAAGAGCCGCCGCACGGCCAGTGTAGGTAAAACCTCAAAATCTCAAAACTCATGGATGATTCAAATCAAGCGTGAGTTGAAACGCACCCAACTCAGCACCTAAAAACTCATGGATGAGTTGAATCATCCATTTGAATCATCGTAGGTTTTCTTTTGTTCTCCTTTGTTAAAAATAGTGATTGACGTTTGTTGCATAAAAGATTAAACAATAATTAATGATTGATTGTATATTATTCGGCAACTCGGCCGTACGAAAATCATTTTTTTGTTAAAAAAATATCTTAGCTGTGCATATGCACAGCATAGCACATATTTCGAAATGAAAAAATTGATATGAAATTTGCGAAAAAGAATCCACGTGTCTTGGAGGGACTCGAACCCTCAACCTCCTACTCCTAGTGGTCTTGTTGTGTAGGGGTTATCACGCCTATCTAGAGAGTAGGAGGTTGAGGTCTGAGTCCTCCAAGACACGTGGATTCTTTTTCGCAAATTTCATATCAATTTGTCCATTCTTGAAAACATATGCTGTGCATATGCACAGCTAAGATATTTAACAAAAATAATTTTATGTATAAGCAATAAATTGCCCCCAAATTGATTTCAAATGTGTTTTTAAACCAAAATGATTTTTTAGCAAATGAGTGAAATGATGCGTTTTAGCATGAAAAATTCAAGCGTGATGCATTCCTTTAAAATCGCAGACGATTTCATTCGCACGGGAGCGCTCATTGATTGAGATTTATGAGTGATTTTACCAACACTGCGCACGGCATATTTTGGTGTTAAACAGAAATGTCCCTTTACGGGTTCCCTGAGGGCACCTCATAGGCTCCAAGAGTGGCCAATGTGGTCACTTATCGATTTCGAGCTGAAAAAACTGAAATAGCCGCCGCACGGCATACTTCGGTGTTAAAACGGAAAAGTCCCATTCTGCGGGTTCTCTGGGGGTCCCTGATATGTTCCAAGTGTTGTCAATGTGGTCACTTATCGATTTCAAGCGCATAAACATCTGTTTGGTGGAAAATCATGACGAAAGAGCCGCCGCACGGCATATTTTGGAGTTAAAACGGAAATGTTCCTTTCTACGGGTTCCCCGAGGGCACCTCATAGGCTCCAAGAGTGGCCAATGTGGTCAGTTATCGATTTCAAGCGCATAATCATCTATTTTGTGGAAAATCATGACGAAAGAGCCGCCGCACGGCATATTTTGGTGCTGAAACGGAAATGTCCCCTCCTGCGGGTTCCCCGGGGGCACCTTGCATATACCAGGAGTGGCCACTTTCGTCGGAAGCCCTCTAATGGACCATACATTACCGTTTCAAGAGAATCTATGAAGAATTAGCGATTGAAAGGCATATGTGGAGCGATTTTTATGCTCCCCTTATATGACCAACAAGGTCCCCGTGGAAGTCGTTTCCCGGTGGCCATTGTCTCCAGAACCAGCATATCACCACATAGCCACAAAATTGATGATTTTTTCTTTTCGAACGTATATAAACTTAGTAATTCGGTTATAATTTGACTGTTTTATAAGCATTTACATTTCTGGGTCAATATGACCCTAACATCTTATTCGTAACTTTTTCCTAATATCCGAAGAAGGTTACATAAACTCGCTTGTATAAAATGCTAGGTTCTAAAAATGTTCGATTTATTTTCAACAGTGCGTCTTCGATTAATAAGTTACGCCATGCATACTAAATTCTTTTTTCGTACGACAAGGCCTTTTCGTTTGAGAAGCGAGACACAACCGACACAAGTATTTTTGACGTATTGCCTTCGATTTTGCTCCCATGTCCAACGACTTGCAACTGCAACAGCTCAGGACCTGATGCCCTTCATTTACACAGTACAAGCAGGATTTAGAAACAGTCTTCCTCTTCGAATAAATATTTTCCTGCTTGAATGCGCTAGGCGTTTCGTTAACATAAGTATATACAGCTGTATACAATGTATGTGTATGCGAAGTTCCAATTTCATTGCTCAATATCCGTTGCTCCTCTGAAGTACTGAAGAGTCAGTAAAAGACTAAGCTGTAATCGTTGTGATGCACGATTACTGCTCTTACTAACGGACAACTCGTTGAAAGACACTTCAGACTTGTACCCATTATTTTACCGACATCCCAATTGGTCAAGCAAGGGTCTGTCTCATTTGGAGAATCAAAGTTAGAAGTAACAGTTCGAAAATTAGTAAATAACCCGGTCATAAGAATGGCTGGTGCTACCCAACCCTTTCAGGCCCAATTTTTTCTAAGCGGTATAACGCAGTAAATTTGATATGTTTCATTTGTTTCCGTGATTAACAATGGAGAACTGACAAGAGAAGTTGAAAAATATTTTTTTCGGGATGTACTATCATCCAAACTGTCCTTCAGTCCGGAACTTACGATCTACAGTTACAATGCAAGCTTTTTTCGTCACTCTAAGCTTGAATATGTATCCAAACGTGTCCATAACATATTCCTAAAGATCAAAAGACATGATCGGATGGTTTTGGGGTATCATGTGCCATCCAAACTATCCATGAAGTCAGACCTTGCAATCTACAACCACCACTATAATTTTTTCGTCGCTACAAGCTTGGATATGTATTCAATTACATATGTCCATAACATATTCCAAAAGACCAGAAGACAAGGTAAGATGATTTTGGGACATCCTAGGTTATCCAAACCTTCCTTGAGTTCCGAACTTGCGATCTACAGCCCCCACTTTAGCTTTAAGTTTGGATATGTATTCATATTCAATACATTCCTGAAAATAAAGGGACATGTTTAGATGGTTTTGGGACATCCTGGGTCATAAAAACCGCCTTTGAGTTCAGAACATGCGATCTACAAACACAGCAGTACACGAATATTGAAGCTTTGAGTACTAAAAAGAGCTTCTATACAGCTGATGATCTCAAGCAGGGATTGAACTTATCATTTCATTAGCATTTAGTATTCAGCCAATAACTCATTCCAGAGGCGGAACTCCGAAAAGTTTTGTATGGCGGACTTCTAGCGCTGATTCCCATCTACAACTTTGTCTAAGGGTACATTGGTCTATGTCTAATATTCACCGCGGGAAACGCTAGTATCATTTTATATACTAAATGATAATAACACTTATTATCATTTAGTATATTGAGTGTTCCTAGCGTTTCACGCTATTAATATTTGACATAGAGAAATGTACCCTTAGACAAAGTTGTGGAGGGGAATCAGCGCTAGAAGGCCGCCATACAACACTTTTCGGAATTCCGCCTCTGGAATGAGTTATTGGCTGAATACTAAATGATAATGAAATGATAAGTTCAACCCCTGATCTCAAGTCCCACATTCAATGACATTTAGGATTGCCCAGAATATCTAATAACTATCTTACCATATCCGTTGACCTCCCGGGAGGTGTAACGGATATTATTGAACGGATATTGAAGATTTGAGTACCGAAGAGAACTTCTAAGCAGCTGTAGTTTTTAAGGCCCAAAGTCAAGGACAGTTTGGATTGTCCAGAATATCTCAAAACTATCCTACAATATCCTTTGTTCTACCGGGGGGTATAATGAATGCATATTGTAGCTTTCAATTCAGAGAAACGATTTTCTTGCAGCTTTGAATTTCAAGTCCTAAACTAAAGGAATGTCTGGATGGCCTCGGACTTCCAAGAAACTTTAAAAATTGTTTATTGTACATCACAGTTACTCTACAGATACGTTTGAATAAAAATCTTATTTTAAAATAATACATTCCGCTGGCAATACACCTAAAATTGTCTCTTTCGTAACTACACTGTGTTCATGACGTTCTAGGATGTCGCCTATGCCTGATATTTTTTCCTGATAGGGGACTTAATTTCAAGCAATTTTGATGAAGAGAGTGTTCACTTTTATCCATCGTGTGATTTTATACATCCATTTTTCTATTGGGGTCATATATGACCCCGTGGGCCTGAAAGGGTTAATATAACAGATACAGTAATAAAATTACACTTTCAGTGATCTACAGTTTTCTGCAGCGTGCGCAACACAAACCTATAGGGCGCTGCACGGACTGCTTTGTCTCTTTCTCGCTGCATAGAAAATAGAAAACAACAAGGCCAGTAAACGTCAAAATTTATGAAGAACGAAAGAGAAAGAGATGTTCCCGTGCAGTGCCCTATACAATTCTGCCATGATCGTACTTGACTGCATGGCTACTTTGGCAGACAACGGTGGGTTGAATCAAGATTTGTTTACGTGATGAACTTATACACCTTTGATTAATTATTTGCGAGCGTCTTAGGGAAATGTTACACGGTTAAAAGACTATTATTCTTCCATTTAGTTAATTAGTGGAAGTAAATGTAGGAATAATAGGCATTTAACTGAGTTATACACCTTATCCAGTATTTTGATTTGCGTTGCGTTGGTAACGGTGTATTTCGTAGATGGCATACTGATAGCTGTCATAACTTACTCCAAATGCTTGATTGAGCAAGAATTTTTATCAGCAATTTCATTTGTTAATTAAATGTGATCTTCTTTCACTAGTTTGTTACTACATTAAATTTTTAAGTTAAAACAATATAAAAATGCAGTTACAAAGGGAGTAGGTATACAAATATATATTTTATATAATGTTAACATAATTGCTGTAGGTATATTGAAGAACTTCGCTAGTTCGTCTACCTTAAAAAAAATCATTTATGTAATAATGCTTCATATTTGAAATCACTGGAAATATTGAAAATAAAGCAAATCAATTGCTCCAACTGATTCTAAATTAACTGAAAGCAGCAAAATTGTGGGCATTTTCTGCATTTCAAATTTTGAACGAAGCATTCAACATGACGCACCATGTAGGTCATAAAAAAGTGTTTTTATTCTATAGCAGTATAGGATCCCCCTAGTGTGGTTTCGAGAAGAGTCCGGTATTGAGATCTCCCAGTGGTGCGATCTCTCCCTAAAGGAGAGTTAAATTATATTTCAAAAGACACGATCCTAAACTTGCCTCCTGGCCACACCGGATCTAACGCCGCAATTGATTTTTTGTCATTAAACAGAGATACCAAGGAACAAACTCACCGGATTGGCGTCTTTTTTCTATATGTTACAGACGAACCACTGCACTTAACTTTATAAGGCACTTGAAAAAAAATCTTAATATTGAATACTTACATTTGAAAAGAAAAAAAATGACGGGAGCGAAATGAAAAACATGTTCAATTGGGAGCACGGCGCACTATGATCTATACACCTTATCCAGTATTTTGCGCTCGATAATGGCGGCCAAGTGAGTGACTTTTAAACATTCTAGAGGTAGAAAATATTTACACTTTTTAATCAACGTAGGCTTGGTTAAATGAAAACATTGGCACTCATTGGGTATCTACAAACAAGCAAGAATGTCTGTTGTTCACGAAAAAATACACCGTGAACTTGTTAGTGCACGAATTCATAAACGCTTTTTTTTTGCGTGTAGCCTTAAGATCTCAGTACCAGCCAAATTCCCCCTGGGCTCCGGCATTACTTTGAGGAGTGACATTTGACATTTGACAGTCACCCTTTGAAGTATTGCTTGATTGCGGGCCGGAGGCCGGAGGTTAGTGCCAAAGGAGATGGTTTTAGTCTAGCTGTTAGCGAATTCAGCCTTACACACCCAGGTGTTTGATTGCAGATTTTCTTTACATTGTCATAATCATTATCATTATCGATTCGTCCATATCTTGTGGCTAAAAATACATAAGAAATCACCAATCTTTGAAGAGCATAATCTTCTTTATACATAAAAATGAATTTCTGTCTGTCTGAACCTTATAGACTCGGAAACTACTGAACCGATTGGCGTGAAAATTTGTATGCAGGGGTTTTTGGGGCCGGGGAAGGTTCTTAAGATGGTTCGAGATCCCTCCCTACTTTGGAAAGAGGGGCTCCCATACAAATGAAGCATAAATTCCTGCATAACTCGAAACCTAACCAGAGAATAAATCAATTTTAAGCGAAACGAAGTTCGTCGGGTCTGCTAGTGGAGAATATTTGACATTTTTTGTAGATACCGGATGAGTGACAATGTTTTTCAATGAATCATGGCCTACGTTGATTACCCAACCGCCATTATTGAGCGCAAAATCTATCTTTCTTCTATCCTTTCAGCTTCAATCGTTTTTCGATGAGATCGTTAGAAAGTCAGTTGGAATACAACAAGTAAATAAATGAATACATGTGAGTTCTACTAGGATTAAGTTACATCATTGAGACAATATCGCCTGTTGATGGTTGCAGAAATAAATAAATAAATAAATAAATAAATAAATCTATCTATCTATATAAAAATAAAATGGTCTGTGTTCGTATACGCATAACTCGAAAACGGCTGGATGGATTTTCTTCATTTCTTCAGCAGATATGTTCGTCACCGTTTCCGACGGGTTTATATCATATTTCCTCATGCGAAAATTACGCGTAAGGTTGTGCAAATCGTGAAAAACTAAAATTAGGATTCGTATGGAAATTTCACATGGGCATTTTCGCCTACTACGCAGGACAACGTCTGCTGGGTCGACTAGTAATGGATAAAAAAAAATCACGAAAATAAAGTCTTAAAAAACAAGATATTGTTCGGGCAATTAATTTTGGGACCAGCAATCGTCTCCATAGAGATTTGCCATAGAAAAATTTCCGAATATATCTACATGGCTTATGAATAACCTCTCTATTGCATTGCTTCGCAAACCTTTATCCTTTTACAAACCCAGCATTATTCCTCTAATCTTTCAGAATTCCATCCAATTATAATCCAAGAAATTGGTGGACTCCAAAAAGCATTATGTAACTGTATTTAGTTGATATATTCGGACAACTATTCCACCTCGAAAAGCTACAGTAGTTTATCTCGTAAAGCTAAGATGTTTCTTACCATATCTATCATGTCCTGTTGAAAATTTCCCTCATCCATGCTCTCAGGCAATATCCAAGCCACATGTTTTATTGATAACAGACTCCATACAGAGACAAGCTTATCAGCCTCTTCTGTAAACTCTCACAAAGGTTGCGAGTCGACCATCAAAACAAACAGTCAAACAAGAGTTTGGGAGAGCTCCGGAGAACGAGCTCCGCCTTGTTTCGCTTGTCTGCGTTCGAAACAGGACTTTCGTCATTGATAATGCAAAACTCGGTCACGTAATCAGCTGCTGTTCCGATTCTCGCCGAGACATTTTCCATTTTCTCTCCTGTCGAGAGAGAGAAAGCATCCACTCGGGAGTGTGTGAGGGAAATTTTATCAATGAATTTTCTGCCAAATGCACTTTCCCACTCAGGTGGGTTGGGTGTGGGACAAAAACACCCCAAACTGTGTTGCAACATATAGGAAAGTTCGTGGTAGCCACTGTTGGTCACTGACTGGAGTCCTTGGAGTGGTGAGGGGTGGGTCGTGCCGATCCGCTGATGTCAATTTACCGGCGAAACAAAAAAGGAATGTATTTGTCTTTGTACTTTAGCCGGAAAAAACGGAGAAGAGCGTGTGCGGGTCTGCGAGAGCGGCGGATGATGCAGTTTTCGATGATTGGGAAATTAGTGGGGCAGGAGAATGACGTTGATGCAGGACCGGGTTGATGGTAAATTGAATACACTGAAAACTGGGACAAGTGGTTGCCCATCGGATGGATGCATGATGATGCTGAATAATCGATGGGATTTCTTAAAATGATTATACTGATATTTAACTTTCCACATTTTTTTGAAATTGATATCAAAGGTTACTTAATAGATTCGTAGCCTGTACCCATATCAATAACAATCAAAACGAAGAATTAGGTCCTAAAGCCCTATCTTGTTCATGATTCCACATGATATTCCAACGGTCAAGCCTACATGGTCTTATTAAAATCGTAAATAAAAATTCCGTCTTTGACTATTTCACAAATGTTATTGGGATTTAAATAATTATTATTTTTTTCAAAAGTTATTACATATAATGTAGATTTTTGTTCAGCTCAAACATATTTCAAACCCATCACAAGCGGCACGCACGTTGAAGAACGACGTTGAATTAGACCAAAGTAGACACTTTATACTTGCTTATTCTCGACAACATGTATGACCACATGAAATAATCTAAGAGGTTTACATCTGGTAAACTGGGAGGCTATTCAGCAATTTTTGAGCAAATTTTTTGTATGAGAAGATGCTCCGTTCTTCTAAAACACGTCTTTGTCTTTGCTGTACATTTGCTCAAAGTCAAAGTTTGGGCTAACAACGTTCTGTAAGTTAAATTGTGGAGTTAAATTTCCTGTAATGTTTTGCTAGCTTTATCGTTCACTGGAATAAAATGTAATATCAATCAATTCTTCATTTCAGGATCCAATTAAACCACAAACAGCTTTGTCTCCGGAGGAATTCCCGGAGGAACTTCCGGAGGAATTCCCGGAGGAACTTCCGGAGGAATTCCCGGAGGAACTTCCGGAGGAATTCCGGAGGAACTTCCGGAGGAATTCCCGGAGGAACTTCCGGTGGAACTTCCGGAGGAATTCCCGGAGGAACTTCCGGAGGAATTCCCGGAGGAACTTCCGGAGGAATTCCCGGAGGAACTTCCGGAGGAATTCCCGGAGGAACTTCCGGAGGAATTCGCGGTGGAACTTCCGGAGGAATTCTCGGAGGAACTTCCGGAGGATTTCCTGAAGAAACTTCCGGAGGAATTCCCGAAGGAACTTCCGGAGGAATTCCCGGAGGAACTTCCGGAGGATTTCCTGAAGAAACTTCCGGAGGAATTCCCGAAGGAACTTCCGGAGGAATTCCCGGAGGAACTTCCGGAGGAATTCCCGGAGGAACCACCTAAAGGAACTTAAAGACGAAAGTATCTGGAGGAATTCCCAGAGGCACTTACGGAGGAATTTCTGGAGGAATGTCCAAAGGAATTTCTTGACGATCTTTTTGAAAATCTCTTGCAGGAAATTCTGGAAGAATTCCTGGAGGAACTTCTGTAGAAACGCCGCCACCGCTGGCTTAAAATGATCTATCACACCACCGCCGGTAAAATTTCAATCAGCGCATCGCACAGGTCTACCTGGAATTACTCTGAAGGTGGTCAATTCAATCTGAAATCGCCGAAATTTACTCCAGTGTACTTGTTTTGCAAAATCACGTAGTTTGACGTGTCGCAAGATGGTTTTCGAAGCCGATCTGCATGTGACCATTTTTGCATTTTTGTCATTGCACAAAAATTGACCTCGGTTCCTAAAACTATAGGAATTTTGTGATCGATTCCAGAAGATTGCTTGAAAATCTGTTAGAAATTGGCTGAGATGCTTGGTTTTGAATTTTGAGTTTTGTTGTAAAATGGGGGTTGGGGACGTACGTGTTAATAACATGCTCCTATATCAATAAAATTCGCAAAACAGGCAATTTAGCCTCAATTTGTGTCGTGTTTTGTTGTTATCCGACGTGCTCACTGCTGAAAAAAACAAAAAAATGAGAAATAAAACATTTTGCGCACCAATTTCTATGCGCTTTTTTCCTATTGAACCAAATTGGTTCTTTTGTAGAAAAAGAGCGTCTTCGTCTTTTAACTGGAACTTCTTCTTTTATTATTTTGAACAATTTACTGTAGAATAAATTAGCAGCATTTTCGATATTATCTTCATTCATCAAAGTTTATTCTGGTTGTACAACAAAGCCACAATCTTGGAAACCACGTGCATGTCATAGTGATTTTTCAAGAGCACGAACTGGAAGAACCACAACGCCAATGGGGATGAAACATCCGTAGATCGTTTGCTTACTTATGCTAAACAATCGACTTCAATTTTAGCATTGTGTGAAAATTATTATGCTTGATTTGAACTTTTGATAATAGGAGTAGAAAATCGTATGATGAACTTAAAATTCACCACATGGCTTGATTGTACAATCACCCTAAGTCCCAAGCTTGAAATTTTGTCAAAAATAAAGGGCAGAATTTCACTTGCTCCAACTCTTGGAAACAAAGTGTTTTCATTATTAATATCTGGTGGAATGAAATCTACATTACGTTGGTTAAAATCGCCGAAAATGTGAATTTTTGTTTCAGGAGTTTGGCCTGACAAAATTTGATTAGCTACAGAAAAAAACCTATCATATAAATTTTATTGGTCTGTTTGGAGGAAAGTATACCGAAGCGAAAATATGATTCTCATTTGCCATTTGTACTTTCACCCACACGTGCTCGAACTCTTTAAATTTCGATACTGCAATGATTTCTGAATTATAACTTATGGAAACTGCCACCAGAACTCCACCACCTAATTTCTTTTCGGACCATTCGCAATCTCTGTCATTTCTAAACACATTATAACTGTTACCAAAAGCTTCCTCACTTCTTACACTCATATCCCAGCTTGTCTCGTTTGCTAGAATTATTGAGTAAGAGCAGCTCAAAATATTATTTTGTATTTCCTTAATTTTAGAAGCACTTCGCATGCGATTAAAGTTTTGAAAATAGATTGATATTTCTTTTGATGCATGCAAATTTTGCGAAGAACTATTTTGGTCCGAGTGCATCAGTTCCGTAGTTTCATCCACATCAGTATTTTTACCATCGTCACTTATGCTACAATTTCAAACCCCACCACATCCTGAGCAAGCCCCACAACTCGCAGATGGCCTAGAGAGGGATCGTCCAGCCCTTGGACATAGTCCCTGCTGCCCACATGTTTCGGTTTATTTGACAGGCTCTGTCAAATATGTTCTGATGTAATCGATTATTCGGTTTCGATTTGAAAACATGCTGCTGGATAAATATTTTTAAACGAATTATTCGGTTCTATAATAATAACCGAGTTGGTTAGGTAGAAATGTGAATCGAGTCATATTTTTTAAGTGTGTACATTATTATCTGAGTGTAGTAGGTGTTTATAGGTGTCAGTAATAATCAATTTAATAGTCTTGTCCCTTTTCTATTATATTTTAAAGGAAGTTAAGTTGCTTAGATTGTTGGAGTAAATAAAAACCTGTGAAAAAACAAACAACCTACTCCCAACATGCAGTTGATGTGGTGATATGGCTATAGTGACCACATCTCATCGGCATTTTTGTTGATGTTCTAGGTTCGAATCCCGTTGCTTTCTTAACATTTTTGTAGTACTCATCAAGTAGATACGATTTTCGCTTATCTTCTAGGTTTGCTCTATAGAAAAGAGAGGTGGGAGGAAGATGTTTTTAACTACAAACTCCGAAAAAAGATGCTTCCCCGAACTCAAAAACGCTTGATTTCGTCTCAACGAAACGAAAAGTGCGAACCCTGGGTACTATTATTGATGATTGTAGATTTAGAGAGAATAAAACATATGATTGATTACTAAGATAAAGGTGACAAATGCTTAAGGCTCAAGACTCCATCACAATGTTTTGAAAATTAATGACTGCATAGCTTGTTTGTGATAGTGATGCAATTGGTACGGAAAAGGGCAGCAGCGATAAACAAATTTTGTTTACAACTGGGGTGGGTGGAAATGGGGTGTTAAAAATATGCCAGCTGATGCATAATGTTGCCAGACTTGACGAAATGTTTATTTGATATCATAACACATGTTCACGGTGTATCAAATATATGGGTATTTATCGGTTTAAAATTTTGTATACACCACTAGGAATGTAACAGAAGCTTACATAACATGTTTAAAAATTTATTTCTGGTTTATTTGTTCAATCCGACAAAAAGTAATGATTTTTTCCAAAAAATAAATCTGGCAACGGCGAAGAGATGATTATTTTCTTGTGTATGCACACCTTTGTTTGCGTGTTGGCTGGCGTATACGTTGTATTGTTCGGATTGAATGAAGTTGCACCGCGTAGATTTTGAACTCACTATTTCACATATTGCGCTAGTGAATTTGAGTCTTCCGCATTTTATTGCATTCACAATACGGTCGTCAAATTTGTCACTGACTTTGATTTTTGGAAAGCAGTTTTCGACAGTTTTTGGACGTGAAGTGAATTGATTGGTGGTCAAGATTGAAGAAAAATGTGAAACTCGGTTAGTGAATATGTTTTAGGAGTGATAAAATCAAGGAAATAATGGATAAAAATATCAAGTGAAAAATTAAGTGGGTGTGTATGTGTTTGCTCCGATCGTTCGGAGTTAGGTAGTATGCGTTCGATAAAAATACGAATGTCGGCCTTGGAAAAAAGCAGTTTTCGGCGTTTTTCCAACAATTCCCCAGTAATTGTTAGTTTGGATAAGTGAAAAATTAATATGAATATGTTATGAATATGCAATGATGGAGGTAAGTCGGCAAATAGCCCCAAAATATTGAATTTAGTTCAAAACTTTATAAGTATTAGTGCGTATTCGAATAAAATCATTGTCATTATCGGATTGATTACGGTTTATAGAGCCTTAAGTGGAAAAATATTTATGGCATGGAAAAAGAAAAAAAATGATTCTGGAAGCAAGAAAACCGAGAAAAAAATCTGCGGTCATTATAAATACACAGTTAATGCCACATGTTATAACAGGTATTGTGGATACTGCATGCTGGAAATATTTGGCAAAGTTTTGGATGCGGCATGGATCCGCACAGCAGCTAAAGTTTTTTAATATCGCGCAGAGTATTTCGATCAGCCATTTCAACTGCCTTTAAATAGAATCTCTCAGATTCCATCTACCTCCAATGACAAGACTCGTGGTTGTAAGACCAAACCATTTGATACTTGTTCAGAAAGCGTCAAACGACAAAATGTTTCAATTCAAGCGAGCTTAGTTACGCAGCTCAGATGAACTTTCGTGCCAATAACAAAAACATGATGCGTCAATTGTTGCATAGGCGAGCAAAGAGAATGGTTTCTGCCTTCAAAGAAGCAGAACGTGTGAACATTGTTCCACACACAGCGGATGAAGCACTAGCTATGGTTTTGATAACTAATTTGACCAAGTAACAGTACAACAAAATTTGAACAGGTTCCGTAGCAAGAAACACTGGCTTATATGAAGGTCAAGAAACCTAAATTAAATTGTAACCCATGTGATAGCGGGATTGTTGTGCATAAATTTTCAATAGAAGTAATACTTCAGGAGTTGCTGAATCACACGGCAACAGAGATCTTATCGGCAGTTTGGACAAACAAGATTCGTTTACAGGTACTGAACTACTGAATGTTGTTTTGGTGGGAAAATAGGGAATTTGATGGCAGCTCAGGGCATTCCGAGTATAAACAGAAGTTTAATACGGATGACGCAACCAATTCAAGTATGTTCGTGACCGACATCTATTGTTCCTATTCACGATCATTGCGGTGGGAAATTTTTCCTTATGACCACTCGGCCGTCGTCAACGCGATACTGTCATCCACTACTTATACAGATGGTTATAGTGATACTTCGTAAATTTCTACAACTAAGTTACTTTCAGCGTGTGATTATACATTCACATCTCAGCGTGCCAATTGGTGAGCAGCAAGCCATGACTAGGCTTCATCTTGTCAGGAGAGCTGCTGTCATTGCATTTCGCACCGGCCATTTGGGGCCATACATTTTGGCGATCATGCCTGGTTATTCTCTGGATCCTGACGCTGATTTCAAAAAGTGAGTTATATTCAAGAGGTGAGTTATATAATGTGCTAATTATTAAAATATTTGATGGTTTAAAAAAATCACAAGGTAAGGTGGTTTATATTACTACAAAGCGCGTCTGAAAGACCTCTGGAAAACGGATTGTGGTTTAGAAAATCACAAAGCGCGTTTGGAAGACCGATGAAAATTGATTTGAATACAACAGAATGCGTCTGGAGTCTGCCGAGAATAGGGTTGACATTCTGGAAAATCCCAAGGTGAGTCCTGGTTTTGGTTGAAATCAATTTAGTTTGATATTTATACACATATGTTGAACAAAATATTATCTTGAAGTTTATTTTGGAATTCACTGAATTTGAAGTCATAGCGGAATTACCCGTTGAATCAGATATTCGAAATTCACGAGGTTAAAAACGTTGCCATCGTTCAGCAAGCCATTAGATTGGAGTTATTGGTTCACAGTTAGTTGAGGGAATAAGATATTTAGATTAGTTTTGAAATTTATAGGTTTATTGAGAGATCAATATCATAACACAAGGTACTAAACATTTAAACGATACAATCTATTGATTTCCAGATCGTGGTTCTGCGATTAAAAACCACAATGTTAAGACAAAGTTTATTTTGAAGTTCAGTTTTCAAAGGAATTAATCGGTTTCTCAAATGCAACATGTTCAATGATCATCTATCTTTGTCTCGCGCAAAAAGCTTAGGAAAAACAATTGCGATTTTTTTTGCCTTTATTTATGAGAGGAGAAGGGGAATGAGGGGTTTGAGTAAGTTACTTTCAGCGTGTGATTTTACATTAATACCTCAGCGTCTCAATCGATGAACTGCAAGCCATGACTCAGCATCTTCTTGCCAGATTTCCGTAGTGTGCACACGCATCCACGGAGAGCTGCTGTCATCGCATTTTGCTCCGGCCATTTGGGGCCCCTCAACAACCAAGAGGTGTTTCATGTAACAAGCGAAACGTGGCTTAAACTTTCAGATGCACATGACTATGGTTGATGGCGAAGATTGTTATTTGGTAACGTTGACAAAATCCCCCCAAGGGTGCTACATACTCCTTGCCGAATAAACGATCTTAAAGAGTAGAACAACCGAACGGTAAATGAGGATATTTTCAAATTCGGATTGTCTACTCTACACGCGTGGATCAGGTTTTATGAATATTTTCTCCATCTGTCGTATCGCTTGGAAGTGCAAAAATGGCAAGCAAGAAGAGTGGACCATGAGAAGATGATTCAAAGAAAAATAACATTCAGGATCAATTCAGAATTTAAATTGTTGACAAATCTCGAGCTGGTGGAGCTGGAACATCCAATGATGGAAATAGTGCTCGACGTCTTTTCCAAAACTTGAAAATATCAGCATCAATCACACAATAAACGCAATCAAATTCCAAGAATACTACTACGAAACAGCAACAAAGTGGATCACAATTTATCCTTACCATTGACCGTTCATAAAATTTTGCTCCATGGTTCTCAAATAATCTCCTCATTAGTTTTTCTGATCGGATAATTATCAGAGAAAGCCAAAAAGAGTTGAAATAGGGACATCAAGCTAAACCATACCCACAAGACTTCAAAATTGTGACAAATACAAATCTTTCAAATCAACTGCTGAAATCTACTATTTACAAGTCCACGAAAATTTTCTGTTAAAAAGAGCATTTCATTATCCGATGACACCAAATCTCGTTGAGGGTAAGTGCAAGAAAAGTGAGCTAGACTTTTTTACGCGCTTTATTATAAAAAGACCTAAATTTATCCAAATAGTGGTGACCAAGCCTTTCTCGATTCAAACGTTTGGTTTTGCCTTAGTAAGATACAGATCATAAATAAATGCCTACATTACGGCTCTGGCAAACGATGTATACACTGAAAACAACGACATAGTAACACTGACTGAATCAGGGGTAAAATTAAAAACATTTTACCATTTGTTTTCGGTAGAACGCAAAATATTTTCGAAGCAACTATAGTCACAGTAAATTTTACTATGCTGCGTTCGGTGACAAGTTGTGGTCAGCTTTACTATTATTTGGTCAATCCTACTACACTCTAACTTTCACCTACTCAGTGACTGAGTAAAATTGAATTGCCATCACTTTTCTTCCCACGGAAATTTTACTCAGTTTCCGTCAAAAGCAGGATTACTCATAGTTTTGAGTTGTCCTGCTTTTGACGGAAATTGAGTAAAATTTCCGTGGGATAGAAAGAGAGAGCAATACAATTTTACTCAGTCACTGAGTAGGTGAAAGTTAGCGTGTATGTGTGGTACTGGTCGTAATGTGGTATATTCTACCATGAAAACATATTGCCGCCGGTAACCTTATGGTATGGTGCATTGGTGTGCAGTGTATGTTGATAAAAACAAAAACTAGATTAATAATCATTTCATCACATTATAGAAACAATTGAATGTAACAATCGTTTACAACAACGAAATGAATTGTTTATTATTTAAAGGTTTTCTTGTTCGTTATTTTATTAAAAAAGATTTATGTTCGCAATATACGGAATACATACTAAGTGGATATTATTATGGGTGCGAGCTTGCTCATTTTCAACTATTATCGCGTATTTCTCTTCAATATTTCTAAATCCAGCACCTACTCCTTGTAGTGGGAAATGTACACTTTTAACTGCAAATGGGAAATTTGGAAACGAAAATGCATTGAACGGAGCCCTAGTTTTGTTTCCTTTTTTTCTATACCCACTTTTTTACATCTTAGGTGCTTCGATGTTGGCCCCCGGATGAATTGCCTGATCAGCAGCTTCCATGCACATCTCGCCATGATATTTATTTATCGACAGCAAATTATTCTGCGAAAAAGGGAAGGCATCAACAAAAGATCAATCTTTGACTTAATTGAAACAAATATATTGACTTACAGTAAACATTTAAGAAGATGAATTTGTCCCGGAAAATCTAAGCCCAATGCGTGTCTAACTCGAAACTCAATTTAGAAAAACGACACAGCTATCTCTGCGAAAACCGGCACGACTATCTCAACTAGAATGTATGATTAAACTTACTATGTGCTTCACCGGTCGGGACATAGTAAAATTTACTGATTTGAGGTAAACGTCAGAAAAAAATGTTGTTATTGTTCCAATATTATGGCATAGTAAAATTAATCATGCTGTTGATGGTGGAATTACTACATAACTTTTATCAGTGTAGCGAATCAACCAACCAATCTTATATGGTGCAACACACAATTTTCTGTATAACTTTTGAACCAATGACCGATCGCGATTATATTCAATAGTGATCAACTAGGGTTTGTCCACCGTCGAATGCAACTTGTTGCGAGAAAA
>NW_026943676.1:0-1000 GCF_024139115.2 Armigeres subalbatus
AGCAAATACTAAAAAAAAAAGTCCAGCATAAACAATGTAATTCCTCCCAACCCTCGCATGCCTTCACAGGGTGAGCACAGCTGTTTATCTTAAAATATTACGCACGTGTCTTCCTGGCATCCAGCGTCACTGCCGCCGCACCGTTATTCACTCCGGATCGATTCCTGATAACGAAAATATCCGCATCGTGAGCAAGTTGATGACGCCGTTCGCATTCGACGCGCAAAATGAGATACCACGCGTCTCCACCAACATTTTCAAACATAAACATCTGCTCTACTCTACGATAAGTAGACTGAATAAGGATACTGAACAGATAGGTACATAGGTGCACTACACAGTAAGTAGGCAGTACTGTGTCCGCGTCGTTCCTTGGTCAGCCAGGGTGACGTTTGTAAACAGAAACAAATCGATCCAGCGGCAGTGATGCTAATGATCGGCAATGGTAAAAATAGACATTCGACGCAAAAAAGAAACGTGCAAATCATTTGTTATTACATTCACGGTGGTTTCCGTTCCATTGCGCCGCCGACCGTCAAACCGGATTATTCTGGGGGCATCCGTGGTCTGACTGATGCAGGGTGGCATCCTACAGAGCAGACATAAATAAAAGCACTACCATTATCATTCAGCATCATCATCTTGGTAAAAATAGGCGACTGTTTACATGTACGGAAACGGGGGCACTGGATATGCTGGCTTAGTCATTTGTTTGGGATTTTCGGGGGAAGGATCCGAAAAAAGAATAGACATCATGGCAAACGAGATATCCATCTATGGAAGCGATGGTGGTTCGAGGTGATAGCCACTGTTGGTATGACCGAATATAGTAATAGTTTGTGGAATTCCAGTGCAAATACATGGGCCTAGGATATTGCTTGCACCAACACCAAGTTCAAAACATCCATTCTTCGGAATTTCGACAAATCTAATGTTAGATAAATAATAGATTTTTTTTCGATCTTCATAGACCTGAGGATGAATCAGTTTACTTTCGTTC
>NW_026943677.1:0-68123 GCF_024139115.2 Armigeres subalbatus
GGTCCAATCGCATTGTGAGGAAATTCACCAACAAAAGATCCTTGTAATCGACAGGTTCCACAACTTGATCTAATGTTTGGACGATTCGCTCAAAACCCTCTACCAGAGAACGCAGATCAACAACAGATTCTCTGCCCAAAGTCGGTAGCATGAAGAATGATTGCACCTGTTTCTTCTTCAATAGCTTGTTGTTGTTGTATCTTTCATCAGCGTTTCCCAAGCTATCTGGTAATTTGCCTTGGTAATCTTCAGGGGATCGATTAGGCTTTTAGGTTCACCCTGAAAGCGCCCTGTCAAATAATGAAGCTTCTCCACTTCCGGCAAATCGGTTCTCCAGTGGATGAGCGACGTGAACAAGTCTCGGAAGCTCAACCACTCATCGATATCACCACTGAACGTTTGAAGATGAATTTGCGGTAACCTGACATGATCAACAACATTTGCTGCCGGTTGTTCGAGAAGAGACTGATCCACGGCCGGAGGGGCATGAAGGGCTTTGCTTTTGTCCAACAAAAACGTTTTAGCTTCATAATATCGATCACTCATCTGCTTGCGCAACTTCCCAAGCTGATTCTCTTCGTCCTCAAACTCTTCATGAGATCGTAGCTCGACCAAGTTCTCGCTAAATCTCTCCCACAAATCGTCGATTCGCTCCAGCCGAACGTCTACCTGGGTAGCAGTGGTCGCATCAGAAAATTTCTGAATGAAACCAGAGATGTCGTCAAATGAAGATCGCAGGTCTTCCAGCTGAACCTTCAGCTGCTTCAAAGACGATAATGCTTTCCGAGTGATGGGCATGATGATGTGTCGTCGAACAATCGGTAAAGAAAGCGTTGGTGTAGTATTTCACGAGTATCCTTGCTTCGGCGAACATATACTGCTCGCTTTCACTAACCTGGAAGAACAGGTAGCTGTTCTTATCTAATTCCGAATCGAACCAAAGTAGCAAAGGTCCGGTGACGTCACATCAATCTTGCCTCAATTGGGTTCACTCACATTTGGATTTGTAATTCAAGAAGAGGAAATAGCGGGGTGTAATATTCAAAAATGTATGCCTCGGCAAGGCATATACTGTGGCAGCCTACCTGGAGGTACCATCAGCAGTACCGATGCAACTATGCCGAAACAAATCCAAATCACCACGAATATCCAATTTGCTCAAAGTGTGTGCAGGTTGTAGGTCGAAGAGAAATAATCGGTATGTAGTAATCGTAACGTTTGCTTCGGTAGGACATATACCGTGCAACTAACCTGGAGGACTTACAGCTCCACCATTCAGTAAATCAAACCAGTCGAGAATGCAACTTGGGTTTGCAGCAGACTTGCTCTAACGAGCAGTTCCAATGCAGGGATTGCGTGGTGTTAAAGAAGAGGTTTTACAGGAATTTCATTTAAAAAGTGTATTTCTGCTGTGCCTAGCTTGGCAGTGACATATACGTTTAATTTTCACTCACCCGGGAGGGAGGAATAGGGCGCTTCCTCTTCTATAACCGTCCACAAGTATCATCCACCAGGAGAAATCGTTCGGTTGCAAATGGTTCGGATGCATATACGATGTCTTGCTGAACCGTCCGTTCAAGCAATTATGCAATTATTAATCCTCGGAATATGGATGACACAGTAGAAGCTCCGTCTCATGCAACGATACCATGCGTTCGAAAGGTTGGTGTTAGAATTCTGTAGATCAATGCTTCGGCTAGACATACACCGAATTTTAAATATTTACCTGTACAAGCAGATATTTCTGCTAATTCGGTTCTCCAGCGAAGATATAGATAATGTCCCAAACACTGCATGCAATGATAATCGAAATTCACACCAATTATCCAATCGTCCTGATTATCCTTCGAGCTCAATATTCAATCATCCACCGGGTTGCGATGGCGATCCTCCAAAGTTGCTTGGATTGACAATGGCGAAAGTCAATTGTGTCCTTGCTGTGATGACGGTGTAGGTACCAATTGTACCTTACAACGGAATGGCAATTCCGTTCAACATCACATTGTTGGTTTTGGTGTGACTATTTCCTCCAACTGCTTCCTTGATCCGGTTCGTTGGGACCAACTGTCTAATAGTAGATTTACCTCCTTCGATATTAGCAGCAGACTTGACCTTCCTCAGACTTCTTCGCAATTTAGGGACCGGGGCTTATTTCGTTGGAATCCTTGGTGTTTAGTGGGTTGGAAAGTTCTCTCAACGGCTGGTAGTTTCCTTCATTTGGTTCCCTTTGCACAACACTCGCATTATGGTACAATTACAATTATTAATTGAACACTTTTATTGGTTACTATACGTTTAATACTAAACACAAACAACTTAACACTAAACAAATTAATAATTTCTTCGATGAGAGCCCATCTGTCTGCGAGGACGACCGAAACCAACTGACTATATAAATCACAAAATAATTGTCATCGGTCAACCAGTTGTAATCTACGATAGGTAATCCATCCATTTATATCGCCGTTCACATGTCTCTCTCGGGTTCTCCATCTGATGCTGTTGATCTCGGCTAGCCATAGGAAGATGATTATACCGCGAAACGAGTGCGAAACTAGTAAATAGAAGGCTGCTCCATCCAAATATTCTGTGCTGGTCATCAGTAGCATCAACGACGATTTTTGATCCAGGGCTGTTTCCGGGTGGTTCAATCTCGTACACAGTGATTTGCCTGCAAATTTATAAATATGAATTATGATACCAAATTAACAAACCAATTAAAGTTTAACCATCCATTGTAACAAATTATTTCAACTTACCTGAATATTAAACTACGATCGACATTATACCCTCAGCAGCTATCACGCGAGTAATCAAAACCATAGTACTAAATTGCAAAAAAATATGGCGTCACATTGAGAAGCGGCAAGAGGCTAAAACTGAAAGATCGGTATTTATTATACCGGGTGCTCAGTAGACCGCATTGATTTTTACTGAGTTGTCGGTTTATTTTTTGACAAGTGCAGGATGTTTTCATAGAACTGAGTTGATCGGTAATATTTATTACCGAACCTCAGTATTTCAGTTCAAACTACTGAAACGTGCTGAAACGTCGGTGAAAAATATTACAGATGTCAGTAAATTCTTCTGAATTAACTGAGCTCTCGGTTAAAATTTTCTTTTACCGAATTAAATCTGTAAAAAAGATTACCGAGCTAAAATTCTCGATTTAAGTGTGTAGCATTGTTAAACGCGTTTTTTACATCAAGTGTAATCAACGCGCAGTACCTAATACCTCTTCTGTTTAAACCTCTCGCTATCTTGGCCGTATCCGTTACCGCTCGAATTGCTTCGATGGTAGAACGGCCCTTACGGAAGCTTTCATACTGGTTGCTAGATAAGCTTCACCAGCACACCCTGTATAAGCCGACAATCTATTCAGGATGACCCTCTCTAGCAGCTTTCCAGCTGTGTCGAGTAGGCAAATTGGTATGTATGCTGAAGGGTGTCCCGGCTGCTTGCCAGGATTCGGTAGTAGCACCAATTTCTGCCGTTTCCATCGATCTGGGAAGTTTTCCTCGTCCATGCATCTCTGGAGGCAGCTCCTGAACATATCTGGATCAGCAAGAATGGCGTGTTTAAGGGCCAGGTTTGGAATACCATCCGGGCCTGGCGCCTTATTGAGCTTAAGTTTTCTTGCGGCTACGATAAGCTCTTCGTTAGTCACTAGCGGTACCACGTCAACTGACTCGTACGGTGTAGCGGGCCAGTTCGATGATTCATGCATCGGAAACAACCCGTCGACTATTTTGGCCAACATCCCCGGAGATTTCTCAGGTGGCGTGGTGTTGGTCCTAGCCATCACCATCCTGTATGCATCTCCCCATGGATTGTCGTTTGCCATCCTGCACAGCCGCTCGAAGCAGGCTCTCTTACTACATTTGATCTCGTAGTTCAGAGCTCTGCTCGCTGTCTGGAACACCCTGCGTCTCTCGACCTTATCAGCGTCTGTTCTGGCACGTCGCAGCCTTCTCTTTGCTCGAAGACAGGTTCTACGAAGGTCTGCAATTGTGTCAGTCCACCAGTACACAGGTTGCCGGTTTCCGGGAGGTTTGGTCCTCCTAGGCATCGTCACATCGCATGCACGGGTTAGTACATCGATTAACTCGTCGCCACTTAATCCCGTTGTTCGCGTCTCCCATCGTAGTGATTCCTCCAAGAGTTCTGGGTTGAACTGCGAGGTGCGCCATCCTAGATCGGCTTTGCCGATCCGCCTTATGGTTGCTACGGGGTATACCGGATCATAAAACGAATTTCCTGACGATCGCTAGAGGTATGCCCTTCATGAACCTTCCATAATGGCTCTACCGTCCATCCCGCACTGAAGAAGGTCACATCGATGCATGAATCACCGTTCGGTCCCTGAACGTTGGCACTTGGCCTTCATTCAGCAGGACTACGTTCAATACCGCTAGCGACTCTAGCAGGGTATGACCTCTGGCGTTTGTGGACCGGGATCCCCAGTCCACTGCCCACGCATTGAAGTCGCCTGCTACAACTAACGGTTTTAAGCCAGTTAGTTTTGCTGCAAGAATATCTACTACCCTAGTAAACTGCACTATACTCCACCTGGGAGGACAGTAGCAGCTACAAAAGTAAACACCGTTTACCTTTGCTATAACGAAACCCTCATCATCAGGTGATGATACTATCTCCTGGATGGAATATCGCCTTCAAGTCCAGATGGCCACCATCTGAGACTTATCCGCAATCCAACTACCGTTACCGGCAGGATGCGGTATGGATCGGACAGCAAAGCTACATCAGCTTTACACTCAGTAACCGACTGTTGTAGCAGCAATTGAGCCGCCTTGCAGTGGTTCAGATTCAGCTGTGTTACCTGCGTGTCTGGATCCTTCTAGAGGCCGGACAAGCCTGGACACCGGTGAGGTGTCTGTTGTCTGTACCTGGGGACAGATCAGACACCTTGGTGCAGCCTGGCAGGTGCGAGCTTGGTGGCCTTCAGCTCTACGCCTACGGCATAGCTTACTGCGATCAGGTCCTTTACAGTCATAAGACTTATGACCGTTGCCAAGACACTTGAAGCAGGTCTGAAGCGGTTGGCTTATACTTAGCGGACATACCGACCAACCCACTTTCAGTTTAGCCTTATCCATTACCTTTTGGCCTCAGCCTGAGGTACTTGGAATGAGGCAACCTGCATTCCGCGAAGCTTTTGCGTAACCGAACCGTAGATTCCTGGATCTCGACATTGCACTGATCTCTCAGTGCGTCGACCAGGTCTCTAGCCTCGGTTACTTCATCCAGGCCCTTGCACTGGATGTTCGAAACTGGACATAGGGCTCTTACTTGAACCCCATCGCCCAGGACTTCCTCCGTCAACTTTTTGTACTCAGTACTCTTCTGAGCAGCATCCCGCTTCAAGACGAGAATCATCTCGCCTCTCCGCGTCCTTCGGATGCAGTTGGCATCCTCTCCTAGGCCAGCGAGTTTGTCATTAACTCTCATGGCCTTCAAGACTTCGGCGTAGCTCTTGTCGTCAGTACTGACGATAATCGCCTCGCCTCTGTCTTTACGCTTACCACTGACATTGGAAGGCGCACCCGTCTCCTTCTGGGCTTTACCCTTCTTAACAGTGGCGCGTATCGCTCCGCCTGCCGCTTTCTCTGCCGCCTGCTGCCGTTGCCTTCTCGCCTTCTTGGGATTCACGACCTCCCTCCACGGTAGATCTTCCTCCCGGCGAGCTTCAGTGGTCCTCGATGGTGGGGGCACTGGGTTCACCGGCTTGGGATGGCCATCCTTCTGCTCGACCTTCTTCCTTTTCTCTGGCTTCGGGGCTGCGGACTTCTCGACAGCTGCTTTCAGGTTCGCCTCCTGCGTAACCTTACTCAGCTTCGGGGTCGCCCCTGTTACAGCCATCCTTTTGCGGAGTTCCTCGACCTGGCTCTCCGCCAGTCGTTTGCCCTCGGACAGGAGACGAATTTTCGATTCTGCCTCCTCTTTGTCCTTATCCGCCTGCTTCCGCTCCTTGACAAATTTGCGGAGCTCGCTCTCCGCACTCTTGCTGGCCTCTAGTAGGCCTCAACTACTAGGGCACAGAGTGCCTGCACAGCAAGTTTCAGATCCTTGCTGTACTTAACCCGGTTGTCTAGGAACGACATAATCACGTCGGATACCTCCGTGACTACCTCCATCGTGTGACCACCGCGTTCTTCGTGGTTCGCCATCACAGATTTGATGACGCGGGTCAGGGTGGGGCCGTCCATCTTTACTTCAACCGGCACCTCCTCAGACCCTCCACGGGCTTCTCCATCGCCTTCCCCCGGCGATCTTTGGGGAGACCTTTCAAGGCCGCTACGTCTGGTGAAAGAGTTCTTCTTACCACCATTCGCCTCACCTGCATCCCTCGACGTTTTGTGTATTGTGTTGTTAGAATTCATCGCTGTTGGGTCCCCCTTGCGGCTGCTGTCGAATCCTGCTGGTGTAGTCGCCTTCGCGATCCCATGGTTATCTATACATACCTTGCGGCATGCAGGGAGGCCATGCGAGGGTTGACACTTTCGTGTTCAGAGCCAGATCAGCGCTAGTCAGGAAAGAGCATCTGAGCTTACTCCACTCAGCTGCCAGCTGAGCGACAAGATTGTTCCGCGTGCTACAAGGCCCTCCACGGTTTTAAGGGACGGAAGACAGCCTGGCCATTAGCCCATTCGCCGTTTCAGGTCGGTGTCACCCGGCCTAAGAGAATAGAATAACCAGACTACCAGCCCTCGCGTTCACAATATCTCAATATCCAAAAACAAGACCAATAACATGCAACCAGTATACCATAATCAGGATCTTACTGGGATCGATCCTGATGTGCCAATGGCACTCCCTGGGCTTGTGCTTTTGAAGCGGCACACAGTCGCTTTGATAGAGTCTGCTTACGGGCACTTGTGGTTTTTTGGGAGGGATTTTAGCAGAGCCCACTGCTAAATCCCACCACGCCCTAGGCAGTTCTCCCTGACTCACAGACAGCTGGGGAGGGGTCGTCAAGCCCTTGGACATGGTCCCTGCTGCCCTCTAAGCAATTTTATGTTTCATAACACGCAACTCGAAAATTTGGAGCCAAATTGAGAAGCTCAAACAGTGCCTCTTTAGCACAAGTTCCCCGGGGACTAGAGTGGCCAATTTGAATGAATCACCCCGTGGGCTTGTTATTGGAACCTACAGTTTTCGTTTGGTGCCTAAAGATCGATAATCGGTTGAAATTTGAGTTTTTGTGATCGAGATGAAATCTTGGGTCCAAATGGACCCCAATGCACAATGTGTAACTTTTTTCTAATGCATTAGGAAGGTTTATCCGGGCAAGCACCTATTGTTAAAGAAGGGATCACACCCACCATTGCCTTAACCCGAGAAAACGCATCCCGATATATGCCTTATTTCCAAAGGAGAGATAACATTTATCATTGCTTCATACTCGACTAATGCATGCTTTCTTCGTAAGGATTATGTATTTTTAATTCTAATATCGAGCTACGTTATATCCACCATTCTGGGGTTTTTCAGCACCTAATTATATGAACACAAAAAAATATGCCATATGTCCGTTATGCCAAATGATTGTTATGCCAAATGTCGTTAAGCCAAATGACCCAATCCCTCATTCAGAATAAGTCTTATTAGTTCTTCTTTGTGCAACTTTACAATTATAAACTTTGCTATTATCCTCTACTATATCCTCAAATGATTTTATCGCAGCAGCAACAAGAGATAAAACCTTCGCAGAAAAAAATAAGTACCCAAGTGGTGGGTTAAATTTCAACACGGGGTGTTGATTCAATGGCTCCATAGCTTCTTACATACCACATTGGTCAAATTATTCCACACAGTAGATGCAGTTGGTCTCCATAAACGTCAAATCATAAACTAAACACAGGCACGGTGGCAGTCATTACTGCTCGCGAAAAACTGGATTGAGACTTAATATGGAGCCTGAGCCCTTAAGGACAAGTCTCCCGGAATCCAAAACTAATTTCACTCGCGTTTTCGAGGACACCCCACTCTATACGGAAGCAACGGTCAACTGTCATTAGGGGGATTCAGTTAACGGCGTAGGTTGCTGTGTATCTGTTTATGGAAATGTTTCATAGGCGATTTGAAATATGTCCCTAGTGATTGAGTGTGAAACATTTCTATAATCAGATACGCAGCAACCTACGCCGTTAAGTGTATACCCCTATTATTATTATTTCAGCTTTGTTGCGTCACAGCATGCGTGAAATTATAAAATTTAGCAATCTTACTAACTATGGAAGTGGCCAATGAATAATTACTGACTAATTACCTTATAATAATATAATTCCATTTAAAGCCACTTTATTCCATGCCCCTCCGCCCACCAATATTCCATAATTCTATAACATCGTTTTAGTACTATGGTGTACAAAACAAATAAACTTGTTTCAAATGTAACTGAGTAGTTAAGGTCACCATCTGGAATAGTGTTGATTGTACTAAAATCACAGACAAACAGACATAACACTCGTGAAGTTCTCATCTCATCACTGATTTACTGGTCAATTTAAATAATCATTAGTTGGCCAATCGATCACTCGTGACGCGCGCCTCGGATTTTCTCGGGTTTGACGTTTGCTCATTATCGCCATCTAATTCGCGATTTTCCCAACTTAGTGAAAACAACAGATGTCGTTAGTCTTTGTACGACGATGAATTTGATGAGCGAATGTTCAATATATTGCTTTTGTTTGTCTGTGCTACTATTCCTTATAACCAGAGACATAGTTATCTCGCACCAATTAGCCTCCGATATATTTAAACAGGTTATTTCATTTTACGATAAATTTCCCACAAACCCTTCTATGAATCAACGCATCCATAGCCATCCACGAACGATTCACGGTAAACTAGGAATGAAAAAATATTATTCGATGTATCACCAGAGTAGACATTAAATTATGTGAAAGATCACAAGTCGTTTCTGCACACTATACTCGAACAGACCAGCAGGCGAAAATTTATTGCATTAATTTGTATATTTATTGATTTTTAATTGAATGATTAATTCGTTTTAAATGGCACACGGTAGGGCCTGATAGCGTCGATGTCGTCGTCGACTGGGAACGGTTGATCGCACAACTAACTGGTTCGTGCTCCTCGGTATGTATAGTAGAAACAGATATCAGGGTAGGAATTTGTCGAGCACAAATTTACCCGCGTAAAGACTTAAACATAGAAAACTTAAATACCTTACTCGAAAGCAAAATTTGTGTAACGAATTGCAAGAAGGTGATTTTTCAGCAAGAGTACTACGTTTGCCGAGTTGGATAAAAATTATGAATGTTGGAAAAAGGTGCTATTTTTTGCAATGGCAATAATAAATATAAATGACAAAACGGGTTCAAAATGCTCCAGACTAATTAACTACATATTAATGTTCTTGCCATAGACTCAAGTTGGCGCATAAAACACAGCTTCCATGTCATTGACCCGCATTGCACAGCTCGAAAAGCAAAAGCTGAACCTGCTTATAAAGAATTTTGTAGGCAGTTTTAAACTATTTAATTTACTACGAGGCGCAGAGAACACAATTTGAGTAATACATTTGAACTGGCTTATTGAGCAAAATGTTGTAATGTAACTGCTGTTACATTATCAGCTTTTTATTTCAGTATCCAAAGCTACGCGGGGAGAGTTGATTCGAAAAATAGATTGCGAGTAGCAGCTAATTTGTTGAGACTGACAGAGGTACTTCGTGGCTTATTGGAGAAAGCACCAAGCTAGCGAATTGAGGATCGTGGATCAAACCCCAACGTGGTTATCTCCAATACATTTTACTATTTATGTGCTATGCAAATGCACATCGAGTTTTAAAACATTGTAATTCATTGAACCACAATGAATAAACAGTCATCGCAAATTTAATTCCTTTAATGTTACATTCTAGACCTTACCTAGACCTTACTTTAATTCCTTTTATTTCTTTTACTTTCTAGATCTTACTGGCTTCTAAATGCATTTTGCTTATTGAACAGTGACGTTGATAGAAATAAAATGAAAAAAAAAAAAAAATTAAATCAAAGTTGTGTACCGGGTAGAAAATGTCGCACTTTTAACGAGCCGCTATCAGGTCCGGACCTGTTGATTATGTTGACGCAAGTGCATACTCTGAATATCGTGGAGAACGACAAGTACATTTTATCACTATTGTATCGTAGCTTGCAAAACCATTTTCACTCCCAGAATGCCATTTCGGATAATATATGTGGTGTGTGGTACATTTTTATAATGTTTACATAATACCACGTGCAGAATGTGAAGATTGCTGTGCCAAACAGGCGGATTCGTTGTAATTAGGTTCAACTCCTGCTCAAATTATGCTCGTTTGGCTTCTGTTGGTTTGGTATAGGTACGCGTACAAATAACATACTTAACTGCAAAGGTGCGTGATGTTGGTTGGACAAATTTACAGCCAAGTGAGCCTGGCGTCATCTTGGTGATGATGGATGGAGACGTAAAAATTATAATCTCGTGCCGAGCTAATAAATATAATTAGCTCTCGTCGACATTTGCTGGTTGAGGCTTCGAGAGCCGTGTAATATCACGTGTGTTTGATGAGCAATTTTGCGGAAATGTAAATGAGACTAATGTTTGTTTAGCTTTATCATGCTTATTAAGGTGCTACCAGTTGTCTGAACATACACAGTTACAATCAGTAAATTTCCTTTTATGTGGATATAACAAAATTGAGGAAATGTAATTAATGATTTATTTCTTGATGAAGGAAATGGTGAAAGCTTGCATATTGATTTTTCTGCCAATTTTATAATAAATATTATTTCAGAGAGGATTTGTTTAGAAATTCAGATGTATGGTTCTAGTTTTCTTGAACTTATGGAAGAATGCAGGATTTTTATAATAATTGTTATAGACGATTTTATATTCTTTCTGAATACGAAGTTTGTTAATATTTTCCTCACTTTATTTAAAAATATCAGATGAGCAATAAATCACGCATTTTAAAGCACCAAATGAAGACCCGCTTATAGTCACCAAACAGAACCCGGGTAGACGATAATAGCTCATTAACAGTAAAATGTGATATTGATAACAAAACATGATTTAAATACGAGTTTGAAATACGAGTAAAAATAACAAGCGAAAATAACAAAAATTCGTACCAAAATATCATAAAAATATCAGGTTTTGCTATTAGTTTGTTCGTGTTAATATTGCTCGTATTGTTCGTATGCTTAATATTGTTCGTGTTAATTGTAGATTGTGGTTTGCCCGCTTCTTTTTCTCACACCCACTCTCATTTCGGGTTGATCGATTTTTGTTACTGAAATTTACCCAATTATAACCCATTACTCGTTAGTCACATGTAAGCGTGTACACTAAATCGATTCCCGCCATTATTTGACGTCTATTTGTTTTCAGATTGAGCACTCACACACAAATATTATACACGGAAAATCAAACTTTTTTGAGTGTATTGAGTGTGAGAAAAAGATGACTGTGAGCAAAAAAATCTCGCAAAACTCTTATGAAGTGCAAAAAGCGCAATAGCAAAACCTGACATTTTTATGTCATTTCGGTGCAACTTTTTTGTTATTTTCGCTTGTTATTTTTACTCTTATTTCAAACATGTTCATATCATGCTTTGTTATCAATATCACGGCTTTCACCGGGGTAACGTCAGTTGATCGATTTATTTATTTTTATTTATTTAATATCAGACTAAGGCCGGAGCCTGTGCTGCACATAAAAGTCTTCTCCATTCAGCTCGGTCTATGGCTGCACGTCGCCAACCACGCAGTCTGCACAAATCGTCCTCTAGTTGATCGAAACAAGAATAGAAAATTTAATTCGGCTCAACAAATCTGAAGGATATTCGACTGGAGTTGCTTTTATTGATATAGAGAAAGCATTTGACAGTGTTTGGCATGAAGGTCTGATTGTAAAATTGATGAATTTTAATTCTCCTCTCTTCATTATTAAACTGATCCAAAATTATTTATCAGATCGCTCACTGCAGGTAAACTATCAGAGTTCGAAATCTGATAGATTACCTGTAAGAGCTGGTGTTCCTCAAGGCAGCATACTGGGACCCATATTGTATAACATTTTTACTTCTGACTTACCTGATTTACCACCAGGGTGTCAAAAATCTTTGTTTGCAGATGACACGGGCCTCTCAGCCAAAGGGCGTAGCCTTCGTGTCATTTCTAGTAGATTGCAAAAAAGTTTGGATATTTTCTCCACTTACTTGCAAAAATGGAAAGTTTTCCCGAATGCTTGCAAAACTCAGCTTATAGTTTTCCCACATAACCCGAGAGCTTCTTATTTGAAACCTTCTAGCAGACATATTGCCACTATGAATGGGGTTCCAATTAATTGGTCCAGCGAAGCTAAATATTTAGGACTTCTGCTGGATCAAAAATTAACTTTTAAAAATCACATTGAAGGCATTCAAGCCAAATGTAACAAATATATTAAGTGGCTATATCCACTTATAAACAGAAAATCAAAACTTTGTCTTAAGAACAAACTTTTGATTTACAAACAAATTTTTAGATCAGCCATGTTGTATGCTGTGCCAATATGGATTAGTTGCTGCAATACCAGAAAGAAAACACTCCAGAGGATTCAAAATAAAATTTTGAAAGTTGCCTGCGTGGTAAAGTACCAATGAACTTCAAAGAATCTCTAATATTCAGACATTGCAACAAATGTCAAGCAAAATAATTTCCAGTTTTAGACAAACATCGTTGCAATCTTCTATTGCAACGATCAGCTCCTTGTACCCTTAGTATTAATTAGGTTAAGTTTAATTTAAGTTGAAAACATTGTAATTGCTACATGGTTCAATTCAACCAGAGGAAAAAATCTAACTACCAGAGGCAATTGAAATGTATTAAAAATAACTAAAAATGTAACATAGCAAATAAGGATCATAGTGTTAAGAAAACACGGAACACCTAGTCTAAGAGATGAATGCATGCATTAGATAATTAGCAAATAAAATTAGTAAAAAAAAAACTTCTATTGGGCTTTAGGCCTACGTCAGAAATATTTGTCTTCGTCTTTTACTGTCCATGAAAACCATACTGATTTTCTATCAATATAAATATGGAAAAGTTATGAATGAAGTGGCAGTAATAGTCAAGAATATTTTTACAGATCACCCTTGGGAAAACCAGCTCCGCTCTAGGATTCTGCTTTTCGTTTTTGCTTCCTGTTTGCCAAGTGCAAACAAATTATTCACCATCGTGACTGATTGGTCCACAGGCAGCAATTAGCCAAATTCCTACAGTATCCTATATTCTTGTTCGCCTTTTCAACCCTAGATTCGAAACCTTCATCATCGATCTCAGTTGTTTCAAGTTTCGTCTCTATCATCACTTGACACTATCGGGGCGGCGTCACCATTATTGTGTCAGTCGTCCGTCATCCTTCCGGATGTCGTCGCGCCAAAATTCCCAACTCTTGATGCTCAATGAGTTGGCACAATCGGGGTAAACAAATGTGCGATAAACAAGCAAAAACCCTCAAGGAAAGCCCTCGCTTGTCCAATTTCCATAAACTTTTGCAACAAGTGTGACGTGCCCGGTTATGCCTCCTGGGATGGCTAGACACTTGACTTTTGGGAAGACAACAACCAACGTATATAGTCAGTGTCGGTGGCAGCATGGCACGACGGCCGGCCGGCCGGTCGGCGTCATGTCAAAAAACCGTAACTGGCGTCAAGCTCAGACGACAACAGCTCAACGGGGAGGCTTCGTCGCTGGGCGATTTCGGGTTTTTGCTGCTCCCTCTGCTTCCAGCAGGACCATATGCATGGGAAAGGAATCCGAAATCTTTGAATGAACCGAAAGCGCATTTGCATAACGATGTTCTTGCTGCATATTGGAAATTCGGGTGAAAGAAATATATGTGCCTGTAATACGTCTTTCGAATGGTGAGTGCTGTTATGGTCTCGTGTTCGGTGGGTAGTAGTTCCATCATAAGTAGACATATCTTGCAGTAGCGTATGATGCATATCAGGGTGAAATCTGGTGACACTTGTTGCAGCGAAGCGCGACTTTAGCAGCCCAAATATTTCGGTTAATGGTTGTTTTACGGTTGATTGTCTGGGAGGAACTTGTCTGTGTTCTTTAGGGACGCGGAAATATTGATTAATTGGTGTCTTGGGTACACGTGTGTCTTCGAATGCATATGCGTTGACATGGGTGTTTTGTAATCGTGTCACGCTACTGCTTTCAGGATGCACTAATGATAACGAGTTGAGGATGCGTTTGTTCGTGCGTGAAAGAGTTATGAGGGCTAGAATTAATTGGGATATATGTGGTATGTAACAATGGTGGTCCATTATATATCAATAGCAGGATGTTTTAAGGTACGTCTGATACATTGGTGTTGAAGGCACATGAATAAATAAGAAGAGGTAATACAAAACTCTGAAGACCTTTATTTTTAATAGATATTTATTACATTACTAGCGAAAAATACCCAGCTTTGCCCGGGTGTTGCAAATGTCACTATGAACTTATTTGAAGCATATATGTCCGTATGTTTGTTTTGTTTTCCTCAACAGCTGACCCAAAATTGTATTGTAATGATTTTTTACATTTCCCCGTTAAATTCACCAACTTTTTGTACAGTGAACTCTCCCTAACTCGATATGCTGTAACTCGATATTTTCTCTAGCTCGATGAAATTCAAAGTCCCTTGAATCTAGCATACTGCGCTCCCTCCGTAAGTCGATATCTCCCTTACTCAATATTCCCTAAGTCGAAGTAATTTTTCAAAGCATTTTCACGTCTCTAACTCGATGTTGTCAGAAACAGTACATGCACGACGTAGTTAGAAGTGAAAAGTAATAAGCGAGAAGTGAGAAATGAGAAGTGAGAGAGGAAAAGTTAGAAGTGAGAAATAAGAAGTGGGAAATGAGAAGTGAGAAGTTTGAAGTAAGAAGTAAGAAATAAGTAGTGGGAAGTGAAAAATACAAAGTGAGAAGTGAGAAATTTGGAGAGCGACAAGTGAGAAATAAAAAGTTAGAAGTTAGAAATGACATATGATAAGTGTGAAATGGAAAGTCAGAGGTAAGATATAAGAAGTTGCATGTGAGAAGTGAAAAGTAAAAAAAGGAGTAGTTATATGTGCGAAGTCAAAAGTGAGTTGTGAAAAGTAAAAAGTGAGAAGTGAGAAATTCGAAGCGAAAAGTGTAAAGTGGGAAATGAGAAGTAAAAAGTGAGAGGTGAGTAGTGGGAAGTGAGAAATGAGAGGTGAGAAGTGAGAAGTTAAAAGTACGAAGATCGAAGCGAATAGTGATAAATGAAAAGTGAGAAGGGAAAAGTGAGATGTGAAAAGTTAGAAGTGAAAAGCGATGAGTGAGAAATGAGAAATCAGAAGTGAGATATAAGAAGTTACAAGTGAGAAGTAAGAAGTGAAAAATGAGTTGAGAGAAATTAGATGTGCGAAGTAAGAGGTGAGAAATTAATAGTGAGAAGTGCAAAGTGAGACGTGAGTAGTGGGAAAAGGGATATGAGAAGCAAAATGTGCGAAGAGAGAAGTCAGAAGTAAGTAGTGAGAAGTGAAAAGTGAGAAATTAGGAGTGAGAAGTAAGTTTTGAGAAGGGAGTAATAAGAAATGAGAAGTGAGGACCGAGGAACAAGAAGTTAAAAACGATATTATTTCTGTTTCCTCCTTTTTTTCTCTTCCTTCTTTTGTTTTCCTTCTTCTGTCTTATATCTCTCCACTCACTTCTCACTACTTAACATCTCGCTTCTCATTTCATAATAATCTCTTCTCACCCATTTCTTCGGTTTTATCACTACTCACATTCTTCTTGTCACTTCGCAACTATCACAACTCACTTCTCACCACTTTCTTCTCACTTCTCATTTCTCACTTTCCACTACTCACATGTTACTGCACACATCTCACTACTCAATTCTCACTTCCGTTTCTCAGTACCCACTTCTCACTACTCTGTACTCATTTAAAAAATTTCATTTCTCACTTCTCAGTTCTCGCTGTTCAACATTCACTTCGAACATCTCTCTTCTCACTTCACTTAATAAAAAAAACACATTTTAACTGTTCGGCTAAACGGCATTCGGCCAAATATAAATGTGTTCCCTATCTCGATACCTCCCTAACTCGATGGTCCCTTCAATATATACAAACCTTGCGGATCCCAAAACGAATCGATTAGGGAAAAATCTTGTAAATCGGTCAACCCGTTTGCGAGTTAAATCGTCAGGAAGGAAAACTCAACTAATTTTTATTATATAGATTTTAAAACTAAGAGAACAAGAATGACTCAAAAAGTGCACCCTTGAAAATATGATCTCGAAGTATGATCAACGTATGATAGGGGAAGAGGTGGTAAAATGAACAGGGGTGGTAATATGAACAGTTGGCTATATTTATATTAAAACACTATTTAGGCGTATGTTAATCATGCACACGTTTTCCTCGAAATAAAATAAGGTACCTGAGCTAATATTTTGGTTTTGAGACCGAACGAATAGCTATTACTATCCAAAATATCAAACGAGGCCGTAAAAATAGGGTCTGATGTAATTTTTAACCATTTTTCCGCAAGCTTTAATTCTTAATAAATTCATAATAACATTGATTCAAACCTGTTCTAACCACAGCGGCAAATAGGACAGCCTTCACAAAGATGTTGCAGGGGTAAATAGTAAAATTATTGGTTTGCATAGTTAGAGGAAGAGTTATTTATCACAAGGCACGTATGGGGGTAAAATGAACACTTGTATCAAACTTTCACAAATTTATGATAAAAGTTGTGCAATTGTGAAGCGGAAGTTCAAGAAACAAACCATATCTATTTGATATGGATAAAACTTTGAATATGTAAATTTAATTTAAAAATAACTGATATTTCAAAAAAAAATTCTTCTTTTTATTATATTGATAATTAGGAGCTTTTCAAAAGTTATACCAGATTTTTCAAAAGGCTCTCATAATCTTAACTAGTTATATATACAGTGCTAGAGTTAAAAAAAGAAAATTAAATGTTTCAAAATGGTTTTAGAAGCGATGTTCATTTTACCACCAGGCAGTGTTCATTTTACCCGCACTATTTTTGTACATACGAAATTTTGATGTTTTTTATTTCGATGAAAAAGTATATAAAACAATGTTTATTAGCGAAAAAATTGTTCAGTGCAATAAGAATATGAGTTAAATTGCTGAACCTAGTGGTAAAACTAGCAAATTATCGTCGTTTTATGATTGAATTCAACGCAAGTTCTTAACGTGTTCATTTTACCACCTGTTCCCCTACATGAAATTTGATAACAATTCTTACTCGAAGAGATCCTAGATTGGCCATTAATTAGGCAAAGGGACTTCATTTGATCTTGGAAGCAAAATCGACGGATTGCAAATTCGACGTTGATGCGACCTGAGCTGACGGAAGATTGGAGTGTTCCAGAACCAGAGCTGCAGGAGATTAAAGCAGCCTTCCTATGAATGCCCAAGTAACTGATTTACTATCCAAGTATTCTATATAACCCCAAAAAATCCATCAATGTTAGGGGTACCTGGGTAAAATGCACCTCCTGGGTAAAACAACCTTTTGACATGTTTTGCGGCATTCCCTTGTTCAAATCAAGTTTATTCTTACTATGTCTGAAACTTGATTATGCATATATACAACATGTGATAGATTTAGTTCGGAAAAGGTATTGGAGGGTAACCGCCCCTTCGGTGGGCTTTGATCCCACGACCCCAGTTCGCATGACAGGTGCTTTCCCTACTAAGCTACGAAGGACCTCCGTCGTCCACCGGTCCTTCGACGGAGGTCCTTCGTAGCTTAGTAGGGAAAGCACCTGTCATGCGAACTGGGGTCGTGGGATCAAAGCCCACCGAAGGGGCGGTTATCCTCAAATACCTTTTTCCGAACTAAATCTATCACATGTTGTACATATGCATAATCATGTTTCAGACATAGTAATTAATTTCCACTCCGGGTGGCTTAATACCCGGCATATAAGCAATTAACTTTGAATGTACTGAAATTTATTCTGTTAACGTTTCAAAGTTTTTATTTTTTTTTGTATTTACTGTTTACCTTTTATATATTGTCACTTATCCTAGATTTTATTTGTTTCAGCGCTGGGATTCGCTATTGTTCGCAAACCTGTCAGCTCGCTGGTACCGTCCACTAACAGATTGGAATGGTTGTAATTATTCAAATTTATTTCAAGGATCATGTTTGGAAATAGTTTGAATAATTTTACCCTAAAATGTTTTTTTTTGTATACCGTTAGCGATTGCAATCAGTACAAGAAAAGGTCGTTATCGTCATAAGACAGAGAGCAAAGCGCCTTTTTCTATTTCAGGCGACCGTATGGAAAAATCGTGGGCTATTTGATCAATTTCGCATGAAAGGATGTTGTGCTTTATTTTAAAATTAAAATTTCTAAATTATTTTAATAGATATATGCGAAGAATAGTGACTAGTCCAGTGGTTCTCAGGTACACGCTTGCTGCGAGCCAAAATGAAATTTTGCGCCAATGCCACGGGCCGCAATGAGGTTTTTAAATTTATATAACAGCTTATTTTGAGAACTCGTTACTAGTAGATGTTCCTGAAATGTTAAGCAATGCTTTTTCTTCCAAAATTAATCAAATATACAAACAACAAAATGTAGATTTATATCACAATAAATGTATTTGAAAATCAATAGAAAGAAAAAACTTGTCGCATTTCAATACATAGTTTACTTACATTTTTCATGGGCAAGCTTATCAAGATCAGTCTTCAGGTTAGAGGACGAAATACGCAAGGAATTGTCCAAATGTTCATCAGTTATTTTATTTCTAATTTTTGACTTTAGTTTCTTCATTACGGAAAACAGTTGTTCACAAATGTATGTGGATCCAAACAAAGAAACTGCGAAAAGAGCATGTTTTCGCAGCTCTGGGAAGCGCTCTTCCGGAATAAATTTGGCATAGAACTCCAGAAGATCATGGCGATCAAATTTTTCTCGCAGCTCCGTATCGCACTGTAATTCAGTGAGTTCCATTTGGATATTATCTGGAGCTTGCTCGACATCAATACTGAATGGAGCAGAGCAAAGTTTTAGAATTTTCTCATGCGCTTTGAAATCTCCAAATCTTTGAGCAAAATCATTTTTCATCGTTTGGAGTGCCTCAACGTATTTTTTTTTTTGTCGACGACGCGATGCAATTTTCGAGAGTAGAGAAATGGGCAAAATTCAGAATTTCCATCTCTTCCTCCCACAACATGATCTTGCTTTTTTTCAAACGTACTGTTTTGATTAAGCATGCTGTGCACCAATTTTCCTTTACCCTGGAGATTTAAATTCAAATCATTCAGGAGCGTTGTTATGCCAGTCAAGAAAGCCAGATCTGCCATCCACACTGCATTATTGAAAGACATCGCTGGTTTACCTTTTCTCTCCATGAATTTGAAGATTTCTTTCCGAAGAACAAATACGCGTCGTAACACTTTTCCACTTGTAATGGTAGGGGAAGGGGGGGGGGTCAATATGCCCTAACTAAGCATACACTGGTTTATTGCCTTATTTGTAACGCTATTCATGGGTATTTTTACATTATGCATCAGTTAAACAAGATAGCTAGTTGATGCCATTACAAATTTGTCAAAAATCTCAATCATATTGATAATATTCACATTTAAAAAAAAGTGGTGATATTTTGTTGCCGGAAAACTCATGAGGCAAAACACCTTTAAGCTAACAGCTCCTAGGGAACAAAGCACCACGCGTCGGCGAATGAGCATTCTGGTATGGATAGTGCGTGGAGACGCAAGTACATTATAGGTTAGTGCCACTAGGGCGTTTTGCCTCGCCAAAATGTCAGATGTTTCTTCAAAATGTGGAAATTTTCAGTTTTTCCGACCTTCCCATACAGTATTTTGAAACTTTTTTCGCCTAACCTACATAATTTTAGGTCTAGTTTTGTTACGGACATCTTAATGACAGTAAATATGAAGGAAACCACAAAAGGCTTTTTGCCTCGGGAGGGCGTTTTGGGGCCTCTTCCCATACTGCGAGAATCACTCCGACACTTATGGTAATTTTCGAAGATGGGCAATGGTATCTTCACGTTTTCCTATGAATAATGATTTTTTTTATTATTAAAATAAAATGCTTCCGCGGGCCGCATTTGCAACCCCAGTGGGCCACATGCGGCCCGCGGGTCGCTAAATGGTGGTGCTCAATGGTGGACTAGTCGATAAATTAATCATATTCCTTTAATTCACGGAGTTGAAAGTGGTAAAATACACAAAAATAAAGCAGATATTGAACACTTTCATGCCCTATCACGGAACAAATATGTTTTGAGATTTTTGTAGCATGCCATTCATCCTTCGTGTTTCTATAGACATTGAAAGGGGCAGATATGTAAACATCGCGTTACTGGTTGCAACTCACAAATCCGACTTAATACCTTGAAATTAAATATGTCTGCATTCCACGTTGTTGGTGCATGTTCCAATCAAAATTATTCACTTCTAAAGATCGTGATTAAGCGAACCAGAATCAGAGCTGCAGGAGATTGAAGCAGCCTTCCTATGTATGCCAAAGTAACAAATATGGTTTTATGACGCTCTTGGAGGAAGTGATTTACTCTCCAAGTATTCTATATAACTAGGGATGAAATCCAACCTGGCTCCCGGGGTTAATCGCATAGCAACAGAGATGCTCGATGCCGACCTTGTGCTATATAAATGCTCGGCAAAATAGCAAAACTTCCAATATCTTGGACCTTGGTAGCCAAATGGCGTCAGACGGCGGTACCAAGACCGACATAGGCGTTACATCATCATATGATATTAGGAAAAGACTGAAAATAGAGTGAATTTGAATCTACTGCTACAATCAAATAATGTCTACACAAACTTCTTAGGGATATTTTTGTTGTGCAGCCTTTGTTAGTTGTCCATTTAAACCCATTCTCCCCACAAAATGGAGAAATAACCAAATAGAACATCAGGTTTTCGAAATAAAAGAAGATTGAATTTAACTGCGCTGAATATTGTGATAATGGCTTTTGAATCCAATAAAGAAGAACAAGTAATATACAATCTCCGTCAGTTGCCCGTTTTGACCGATGCTCGTCATTTGAAATATCTTCCTATGTTCAAATTGCACGAAAATAAGACCAAACTCAATACAACTGTACTGCCGTAAATAAGTTGGTGGAATCTAATGCAGGAAATATCATGTCATGTATATCATGGCAATCGTCCGTCTTACCCGACTCTCAACACATAATACCAAATATCAGATAGATGATGTATTTGATATTTGCTACATTCGAAAAAGAAAAGAAATGCAAATGAATTAAAATTAATTATAAAATAATGGGTACGAAAATTAATTGGGGATGTCTTTTTTGTGCAGCCTTCGTCATTTATCCATTTGGCCCAATTCCCTCCGCTTTCTTTAACCTTTTCAGGCCCACGGGGTCATATATGACCCCATCAGAAAAATGGATGTATAAAATCGCACGATGGATAAAAGTGAACACTCTCATCAGCAAAATTGCTTGAAACTAACTTCCCTTTCAGAGAAAAATATAAGGCATGGGCGATTAAGGCCCTACGACAACCTAGAACGTCATGAACACGGTGAAGTTACGAAAGAGGTGTATTGGCAGCGGATTGTATTGTTTCAAAATAAGATTTTTATTCAAACGTATCCGTAGAGTTTCGGTGGGCCGGGCACGTAGCTGGACAGTAATCCGGTGAAAATAGTTTTCGACAACGATCTGACGGGAACAAGAAGGCGAGCTGCACAGCGGGCAAGGTGGATCAATCAGGTGGAAGATGATTTGCGGACCCTCTGCAGACTGCGAGGTTGGCGACGTGCAGCCATGGACCGAGCTGAATGGAGAAGACTTTTATGTATTGCACAGGCCCCTCCGGCCTCAGTCTGGTAATAATCCGTAGAGTTACTGTAATGTACAATAAACTTTTTTTAACTTAATTTGGACGTCCTAGGCCATCCATTCCTTGAGTTTGGGACTTGAAATCTACAGCTGCAAGATAATCGTTTTTTCAGCAAGCTTCAATATGCATTCAAGGACAAGGGATATCGTAGGATAATTTTGAGATATTCTGGGCAATCCAAACTGCCCTTTAGTTCGGGACCTGAGATCTACAGCTGCTTAGAAGCTCTTTTCGGTAGTCAAAGCTTAAATATAAATTCAATTATATACATTACACCTCCCGGCAATTATATCCATTATACCTCCCGGGAGTTCAACGGATATTGTAAAATAACTTCAAGATATTCTGGGCAATCCAAACAGATCTGCAGCTGCTTAGAAGCTCTTTTCCCAAGAAAGGTAATTTACCTTCCTTTTCCTCCTCGTGGGTGAATTTGATGTCTTTATGTACGTTGTTTATCGCTTCCAAAATCCTGGGTAGATCTTTCCGGTTGATAATGCTGAAAATGTCGTCCACGTATCTCCACCATTTCTCGGGTAGTACTCCTTGTTGCTCTAGGTTGTCCTCCAAATTCGCCATGAATAATTCGCACAAAAACGGTGATAGCGGATTTCCCATAGGTGCACCTTTCGTTTGTTTGTAGAAGCTTTCACGGAATGTAAAGTAGTTCTCATTCATGCATAATCTTGCAAGCTTGAGATACATCTTTACTTTTCCTCGCCATGCTGTATCCGTCCGTTGTTTTAGTAGCCAATCCTCCAAAAGGTTCAGAGCATCCTTCACTGGAACGCTTGGGAACAATGCCGCTACGCCGAATGATACCATGATGTTCTCTTCTTCGATGTTTCCTGATTCCAATATTCTCTTGGTGAACTCCTGGGTGTTTACAACTGATTTGCTGGGGAACGGCTTCGGCATACTCTGGAACTCCTTGACTAACTACTTGGCTTTGTGTAGTTTTGTGTAGGGGATCCCACTGATGAAACTATTTGTCGCATCTCTGTACCTGGCTTATGTATCTTTGGTAGTCCTTTGATCCTTGGTAACACAGGGTTCGTAATTTTAACCCGGGCTTCTCCGATGATCGTCTTGCATTCCTTTATCGTTTTATCCGTAAGTCGGATTATTCCGGGTAGTGGGTCCACTCTCAAATGCCTGTGTGGTCCTCCGTTGATTTTTGTCGTCATTTCCTTTGTCCGCCTTCATGTACCGTGGAGAACCAAATTTCGGACACACTCAAACTTCGGACGCTTCAATTCGTATGGGAAATTTTCTGAAATATTTCATCGAAATGTTTCGTCAAGGTGGGAATGAAGGACTAATACTTTTAGCTTGTTTTAGCATAGTTACATTCTAATAAGACATGTTAAAACAATGCAACGAAATAATTAAAAGACAGTCTGTGCTGTGCAGTGATAATTGTTTTCAATTATTCTTCCTGGCACTGTGTAATCAGGTGTCCGAAGTTTGAATCTTTGTGTCCGAAATATGAATCTAACCCCACCGGTGTCCGAAGTTTGAATCAAACAGAAGTCGAACATTTTCATAATTTGCAAATAATCTTCGCAATATCTTGCACATATTAAATACGTAGTTCAAAGATGAATACTTTACTTTATGATTGCAATGGTGGTTTAAACAGTGTGATTAATAATGTGAGTAAACAGAATGATTATATATCAGAAAGTGCTTAAGCGTCCGAAGTTTGAGTTTGCACGGTAGTAGACTGGTTTCTCCTTCAACTCCTTTAAAATCCTCCTCTCGTCTTTGTTCGATGTCCCATGATGTCCTGCTTTGATGGCGTCTTCTACGATGTTTCTTACACTATTCTGGTCCCGTTGATCAACATTTCGTGCAATCGCTGTCTCAGTATCCACGATTATCTGCTCTAGGTCCGCTTTCTGGGTTGTCGCATACCCTAACCCCTTGTTGAGGTGTGCTAATTGTTCCTCCGTAAACTGCTGTGTCGAACGGTTAACAACGAATTCCTCGATCATTTGTAATGTGGGGTTAGTCGTTTCACCTTCCGTCGCTGATTTCCCTCGTAGAATGGTCAATTTCTTCTTGTGCAGTCTCCTCTTCCTGTCGCTTCACACTCTTCGGCCCGCTGTACCTTCTTTAGGAATATGTCGAAAGAGTCTTGGTTCTCCTTTGCCAGCTTGAGGTGCAGGTTATAGCACTCCAAGTTCAACCTCTCTAGCTTGGCATAGTGTCCCTTGATTGACAACTTCAACAAATCCGATTCCGCCCTCTTACTGATAGATTTTGTGATGTGAGCTCCCATCTTAATCCTATGGCTGACAGGAGTCAGCCTCTCCTTTTGGCACTTCTTAAGGAAGGCCACGTCCTTAAGAATATCTGCGATCCTCCTCTTCAAATCTATAAAAGTACTACGCTCGTTCCGCTTGGATGCCATTTTGTCAGGAAAATTATTTTGAGCTTTTTAGTGGAATGTCTTCACTTGCCATAAGACGATAAGACGCATAGTATAAATAAAATAGTGTAAGCTGCGATCATTTTCTTCAAGTCGAGTCAAGCACTAGACACTGAAGACGGCCTTACTGTTGAGGTCGAAATACGTATCTGTCAAGATACAATTAAGTGGTGGAATTCAATGGGATTGTACAAACTCGTCTTATGACAAGTGAAGACATTCCACTAAAAAGCTCAACATAATTTTCCTGACAGATTTGCATTTTAGTTGATTTTGTAAATAGTTTGTCAATCCTCCCTACAAACTCAATCATTTCCAGCTTACCACAGATAAGCCAGATAGTAAAGTCTATTTTACTGTTGTGGGATTAGATGCAGTAAATTGAGCTTTCATTGAGATTTACAGGCTGTTTAGAAAAAAAACTAAAATGCAAGTGTTACAAATATGCGATCATGGGCAGTATATTCCAAAACCATCTAAACATGTCCATTGATCTTCAGGAATGTATTATGGATATGGATGAATACATATCCAAACTTGAAGCGACGAAAAAAGCTAGAGTGGTGGCTGTAGATCGCAAGTTCTGAACCCTTGGATAACCCAGGATGTTCTAAAACCAGCTTACCGGAGACATTCTTCTTCATCCCCACACTAGGACAGAGCCGCCTCGCAGCTTAATGTTCATTAAGCACTTCCATAGTAATTAACTGCGAGGTTTTTAAGCCAGGTTCCCGTTTTTGCATTCGTATATCATGAGGCTAACACGATGATACTTTTATGCCCAGGGAAGTCGAGACAATTTCCAATCCGAAAATTGTCTAGACCGGCACCGGGAATCGAACCCAGCATGGTCTTGCTTTGTAGCCGCGCGTCTTACCGCACGGCTAAGGAGGGCGCCTACCAGGTCTCCTGGTCTCCTGGAATATGTTATGGGTATGCTTGAATACGTATCCAAGTTTCTAGTGACGAGAAAAGCTAGTCTTGAAGCTGTACATCGCATGTTTGGAACTCAAGGATAGTTTGGATGACCCAGTTTGGATGGCCATCTAATTATGTCTCATGATCTTCATGAATATGTTATGGATGTAGTTGAATACATATCCAAGCTTGGAGCGACGAAAAAAGTTAGAGTGGTAGTTTTAGATCCTACGTTCTGACTTCAAGGACAGTTTGGATTACCCAGGATATCCAAAAACCATGTCTCTTGATATACAATTATGGATATAGTTGAATACATATCCAATCTTGAAGCGACGAAAAAAGCTGGAGTGGTGGCTGTAGATCGCAAGTTCTAAACTCAAGGATGGTTTGGGTGACCCGGGATATCCCAAAACCATCTTACCATATCTCCATGTCTTCTGGAGTATGAATACATATCCAAGCTTCTAGTGGCGAAAAAATAGATCGTAGTTTCTGAACTCAAGGACAGTTTGGATGATTTAATACATCCCGAAAAACCTGTTTTGCCAGTTCTCCTTTATTAATCACGAAAACAAATGGAACATATCAAATTTACTGCATAATATCACTTAGAACAGTTTGGGCCTGAAAGAGTTAATTTTCGAACAACATTGCGCGAACAAAAAGTGGATTCAAATAAACTGCAGAATAACGGAATATTATGCAGTAAATATCAGACCACCGCAGTTGTCCATTTTATCCAACTCCTTCACATCTAGGGAAAATCAGACAAAACGGACAGCTGGAGGGGACTACACAACAATTAATCTTCTACATAGAACTTTTAAATTTTAAATCCATGTATCTCGAAGGTTTTTTGAGGTTTTTGTTTGTAACTTTTATTAAAATCAAGGGGGATAATTATACTTTCATGTACATGAAAACCCTCCACTCCATACCCTCCCCCTTTTAATGCTTGAGTAAACCTAGAAGCGTAATTTTTAATAGTGATATAGAGAACTGGTCATATATGACATCAGTTCTCTATACCACTACCTAAAATTACGCTTCTGTGTTTACTCAAGCATTAAAATGCCAATCAAAAACTAGACTTTGCAAGAAAGTGTAGCCAACTTATTTTTGGACGAGTATTGTTTGGACAGTTGTAGTTGTGAAATGAAAGGAATGCTCAAAAATGCTTCAGACGACCATAATCTACAATTGATGTGATTGCAGCAGCATCTATCAATTGATGCATATTTCTTAAGGCAGCCCTTACTTTGTACCGTTAAATGTGCAAAAATGATCCGTTAAAAACATCATAAAACGCTACCAAACACCCATAAAATAGTCCAGGAGTATCCATAACGAATAATTTTAAGATCCACAACTAAGCTAAGATTTAGCAATTAATAGAAAAATATGCTTCTTTAGACATGGTAATAAGACAAATTGGGCCCTCCTTAGCCGTGCGGTAAGACGCGCGGCTACAAAGCAAGACCATGCTGAGGGTGGCTGGGTTCGATTCCCGATGCCGGTCTAGGCAATTTTCGGATTGGAAATTATCTCGACTTCCCTGGGCATAAAAGTATCATCGTGTTAGCCTCATGATATACGAATGCAAAAATGGTAACCTGGCTTAGAAACCTCGCAGTTAATAACTGTGGAAGTGCTTAATGAACACTAAGCTGCGAGGCGGCTCTGTCCCAGTGTGGGGATGTAATGCCAATAAGAAGAAGAAGAATAAGACAAAACAATAATTTTTCTGCTATTTTCCCATGAACGTATTGTAACGTATTGTACTTTTTAAAGAGTAGAGCACAGAATATTTTGTCTAGTAAATTGGAACTGAAATGTCTTGACATTTCCAATTAAAATGTAGCATAATAAAAAACATAAAACCATTATTCCTTGGGAAGATCACTCATCAGTGACTTTGAACCATCAACTCGAGCCTGTTAGTCATCATCGATTAAGTTGTTGATTTAACGCTAATCATTATATCTCCACCAAAGTTTTTGGAATCTGGTGGGGGTTAATTGCTTCTTTTGGACCACCGTCGTTTTACGAAATACTTTTTTATCTCGCTTTTTAACTCTGCCTGAACATAAATGAAGCAGCTACCTCCAATTTCAGCCGGAAATAAATTCGAATCCCATTATCTTTAACGACATCATTCATTGCACTTGTTTCCTCTTGTTATGAACCAGGGCTGATCCCAAAAAAAGCAACTGCCGATGCCCTCATTCGTCAAGGAAAATACACATCAATAAAACTTCATTAAATAACAATCATTTGTTAACACATTGGGTAGGGATCGAGGTAGGTATTGCTGTCCGGTAGGTTTGGCCCATCACTGTGGTCTGGTCAATGCAGCCTCCGGGCAACAGTCGCAGCGCAGTCGCTGCGCCCAATCCAAAGGCGCCCGAAGAGACGAGAAAAGTATAAAACCTGAGCACAAGATAGCATTTAAGTACCCGCAATCTCAAGTGCGCAGGCTCATCGTCATCGTCGTCATCTTCAGTCTGACTGAGCCTGAGTACGATGTTGCAGTCGCTAAGTACTGGGCGTACCGCGCGTAGGGCTTTATGTCGCCAGCCAGCGTCAGCCAAACTCAGGGTGGTCAGCGAGCGCCTATGTCGGAAATCGCGACCACGGCCCAAGACCAGCAGCCAAAGCAGATCTCCTCCTTCACATCGTCGAGTGCACTTCATGCCCTCACTGCCGGAGCTAAGACCCTGCTTCTACACTTTCCGAAACACTCCGTGCAGCCACTCGGATTGTTTGTGGCTCGTTCGTTGGAAGGCTGGTTGGTTGGTTGGCTAGCGGGCGAGAAGATAATAACGATGATGATGATGCGTGAGGTCCCAATAATGAAGCATATTATTATCGGGTTGTCGAGTTGAGAGTTTCACGAGCTTCGCGCGACTGAGAACTGCTGTAGGTTGGCTGGCAGCGCATCGCTGGAAGTATGAAGGATTGGTTGGCAATTGTGAGGTCGCAAATGGATTCATTTTTGCGATGGGCGCCTAGTTGGTCGACTCAGAGTCGAGCGAGTGGCATACAATGAGATGCCCCGTGATGGTGGGGATACTACGTTAAGATCTAAAATTTATCAAGTATAAAAAAGCAAGAAAGTATGTATTGTCATGTAAATATTTGCATATGTTTTGAAATTGTGACTTTTTTTTACAATTTCTGAAAAACAATATTCAAATCAAGTGTTTGTAATTTATTATACTGGGTTCTCGTTTTAGGCCTCTCTTAATTTCAACAACTTTTTAAATAGCTCCTGATTTTCATATATTTTTTGTGAGGTCAACTCAATATTTTATTACATTAAAATGCCTAAAATAAGCTAACCAAATCATCTAAAAAGCGACCCCTGTGATTATGTATAAGGCCTTATCTATCTGTATTTGAAAGATATTGATGTTTGATTTGATTCTTTGTGTGTCCCCTGTCTATCGTATTTCCCATCAAAATGTCTTCTTCTTTCCGTTGTATCCAGTCTTTTTGTCTTTGTTTGTCTTTCATTACAGATCAGTGCCAAAATCCACCATCAAAATAAGTCATCAACATCGCAATCAATAATTTTAGAACCCTAAAATTCCTCCTATTCCTATTGTGTATTTGTAATTCCTATTCTCAAAGTAGCCGCGAGTACGTCGGTTGCCCAAGCAAATCTAAGCATCACAAGATTGTTAAAAAAACACAAAATTATCCGGCTCCGTAATTCCCCATAACAAATGAGCCTTCCAAATAAACGCAAGATTGAAGAAAAAATTACTCTCACTACAATTTTTGTTTGATTTGAATTTGAATCTAAATACACAAACGTTTGAAAATAGTCTTTTTATTTACCAATTGAATTTTTTACATCGCCAATGTCGGTCCTCTCATCCATCATGCAATAGAAGCCCGATTCTTGGTCAATCACTGTATTCGCAACTAAAAAAGTACATTTTTAAAACGATCTTCACTCAATTCACGACCTGACCAAGCGACGGAGGTCGCCGGGGTTCTCCCTCTTCTCCATCATTATTGCTGTTGCCCACTCTCGGAGCTCCGGTTAATTATACTTATCAACTACTTTGGAGGTATTGGGTTCAATTTCGCACAGTCCTGTTATTGGCTTGTGGTGGCCTGACCAGCGAGGCCGCGAGAAGATAGGATGCGAAGTTCGAGTGAGTGAAAGAAAGCATAAAAATAAAACATAATATCCAGTCTGGCCGATGCGATGGGATGGTTGTCTTGAACCGCGACGAGGATCACACATTTCGCTGATGATCGCGGCCTCGGTGGCGCTCGATGCTGGCCGGTGGACCGAGACCACCATCAGACCGGCAGAGTCAGAGCACAGGCAAAGACGGGGGGCCTGCAGAGAATATGCAGATCTCGTTTATGGCGGCATTAATTTAAATTATTTTACCCTTTAAGAAGGCACCAACGGACATCGATGCCGAAATCGGGTGCTCTTGTTGTTTTGTTTCATGGTTTTGCTGTAAGTACCCTTGGTTGACACTGTTGAAAAACTAGCGCGTTTTGTCATTCAGTTTTACATAAGACAAAACAGGCAATTCAAAATTGCGAATAAAAATACATAGAAAACAACACCAAATACATAGAAAATAACACCGATCAAGGTTGGATTCATAAACTCGGAATCTGAAGATGGTTCGTTTTCTGGTTCCGGAGATATTTCCATGGGAAAAATCTTTTTCTTAAAAACTTAACGATTGTAAAGTAAAAGTTAACTAACATATGTTATACTATTTAAAGAAAAACAACCTAATAATAGATTTCTTGTGAATATTGGGCAACTATGGAAACACCTAGTATGGTTATGGATAAGATGTTCTGGGTCACTTAACAATCCTATCGAAACCGAGCTATGTGACCTATCTTCATGATTTTGCAATGACAGTACATTCCTGGTCATTTCATGCATTATATTTCTATTTGTATCCACTCGGACATGCCCCAGACTAGGTTCCTAGTTTCAATTGAAACCATGTCGAGTTGTGCTAGCATTGATTTTGCTTTGATATTGCTACCACAATCGGTTTAGAATAGTGGTCCCCAGCATGCTTACTATCAAAGGCCGCAAAGAAATGTTGAACTGTTGAAACGGGCCGTAGTATTTTTTCTTTTAATTTATAATTGAATATTACAGAAAATTGTATATTTGAACAAAATATTTCATTACTGTGAATCTTTTCCAAATAAAATATGTGCTTGTAAGGACATTTCATTCTACACATTTTATCGCCGTAGCTGACTTTTAGTCTATATGACCCAAATATCCCAAAATAAAATATGTTTTCAGGTGATGTTAAAATGGGATTTTATGGGAACAATAGAATACTTTTAATGCGGAACTGCAACCTATGTGAGCGGAGGCAATGCAAATCTACTTTTGTGAGAGCACAAAATGTTTGTTCCAATTCTGTAATTTCGATCTTTTAACTCGAAATTTACAAACTTATTTTTTTTGCCGAGATCTCAGCATTTTTAGTTTATTTTCCCGAGGTGAGCATCGCCGAGTTTCAGTAAACATTGTTTTTTCCGAGATCTCAGTAAAAGTGACGTTCCAGTTGCTGAAATACGGCAAATATTTTGCCGAAAATCAGTAATAAAATAGATTTTCTGCCGAAGCTCAGTTCTGAAATTTACTGAGCTACAGTGACGTCTGATTTTGCCGAGCTCGAGAAAGAAAAACCTAATGTGTATTGTGCACTATAACTTGTAGCAAATAACGAAAGAATTCTGACAAAAATCATATTGGGATTCTGAGCAGTATCCGTTTGAAATTTAGAGGAGCATCCGTCTGGAGTTCTGAGTAGAATCCGTGATTCTAAGCCGAATTCCGGTCGAGATTCTGAGCAAAATTCATTTTGAATTGGTTTGAAATTTCCTTTTAGGATTCTGTTTGAGATTCTGAACATAACCATAATCTGTTTGCGATTCTGAAAAAAAATCGAATGGTATTTTCACAGACAAACAGACATAACACTCGCGAAATTCCCATCGCTCACTGATTTACTGGTCAATTTAAATAATCATTAGTTGGCCAATCGCTCACTCGTGGCGCGCGCATCGGATTTGCTCCAGTTTGACGTATGCTCACTACCGCCATCTGGTTCGTGATTTGCCTAACTTAGTGAAAACAATAGATTCTCGTTATTGTCTGGCAATAACATTGTCTTTAGTCGACATGCAAGGGATCTCCTGCCACCTCCATACCAAACATCTACGTCTTCATCTACCCCGATGACATTGTGTTGGTTATTCTGGTTAGCACATCACGACTTAATCCCCAAACGCAATGCAACAGACAGAAAATGTATGTGATATCTGTCCATATTGCCGTATTCGTCGCCGTTCCGATACATTGTGTAGGGGCTTTACGCGAATCCAGGTTCAAGCTGCGGTTAGAGCAATCCACCTACCTTGCCCTCAGCAACCTAACGGATATTCTGTTGCCAACATTCAATCAATACGCCCGACTTATAGCATCGCGTGCATGCGACAATATGCTGCAAATCCGCCACATTTGATGTAGCCTCATCCGGCGAACACAGGATCTCTCTCCTAATTTAAGGGAATCGGATGCTGCGCGCGATGGTCGGCATCAGTTTCTCACCAGTGGCCAATGCATTTGTATCCCAACCTGGAGTAGGTATTGGGATTACCAGGGCCAATTTAACCGTTCTTATGGCTTCGCGAAGCAATGCTGTAATTTCTTTTTACAGACGGCAGCGTTGTCTATCGCTACCACCGTTTGATGAGTTATTCCATGGAACGGTCGCCGTCCTCACTAACTTTCGGGAGCGCGTATCCAAGGCATATCTGGATCTAGACTATGCTTGTGAATTCACACCACTATCGAAGCCTTCTCCTTTCCACTGGTTGGCATTAAAACATGGACTAGTATGCGTCGGTCAGGATTTGGAAAAACTGAGGAGGATCAAAAATTCTGCCACGGTGCTCCACCAACCGTTATTAACATAAAAAATCTCCATCAAAACTAATACCTGGAGCTGAGTTCTGGGGCTATACTGCATCTCTGGGCGAAATTTGAAAAAAAAAAACTCGTAGGGCCCGTTTTGGAGTTACGCCCTTTTTAAGACGTAACTGCATGATATCGAAGAAAATCAATATAATATCTCGTCAAATGCATATTTCTTAACTTCCAATGAGTCGTCAGCAATAAAAATAGTATCAGTAGCATACTACAATGATATACTAGCTTTGATTCAATGTATTAAAAGGCATATCCTCGACGAAATGTGTTTAATAAAATTGGTATCGAAAACGGAGGGAGATTATCAAAATAACACTCTACCTGGTTTAAAAAAATCCAGATCAAACCAAAATTTCAAAATCTGAAACTCGTACATTTAAGGCTAGTGGTGACAATCGGCTACAAGTGTTATCTTTGGATCGAAATTGCCTGGAAAATTCGAACCACTGTTTCATAAACTTGTTTTTAGTACATTATTACATGTGACCTTAAGATTATAAACCTGATAATAAGAATAATGGCTTATTCATAACTAAATTTATGTCCGTGTCCATGTCCATGCGAGGCCGAGAAAAACTCGAGTGCGGCGTTTCCAGGACTATTGAAAATATTCGTGATAACTGCAACCGCGATACAGGTTCTAATAAAAATTGAAAAAAAAACGTGCATGCAGCGAAAAATACATCTCATTCCCGGCAAGGACAGTGATTCCATATTGATGAAGTATCCTCCTCTTTCACTTCACGTGAACTCTTCATTCGTTAACGTTATATAAAAAGCAGTGTGAAAACGGATCTATAGAGTTGGGTTATGTTTGACACCTTAAAGATGCCTTAAGCGTACAAACGGCTTCACTGAGCATACCACGATCTTCTCGATGCTGTTCATTTTTTATTAAATAATGCGAATTTGAAAAAGTTTGTTGACGTAAGTATAGATGGAGCTTTAGTAAAAAAAACAAATTGCGTTACTTTTCCTTGAAATCATTACATGTACCCATGTCAATATCAATCAAAAACAATGAATTGAAATGCAAATTGCGTTGTTTCTCATTTATGTATTTTTTTCAGCTGTAAGCATGCATGAGATCATTAAAAAATGACACATCCATTTCGCGAAAGTCATTGGGATATGAGCAGTGAAATGTCATTTCGATGTCATGGAACTAATTTGTTAATAACTTTTTTTACATGTTATGTACAATTGTGTTTTATATAAATATATAGCCCTTAAAGGACCTTAAAACTTTTCTAACAGGTCATTTCTGTAAATCTGAAAGTGGTGGTGTTATTGCAGCATGTCACTAACAATGGAACAAATACCCTATGTGAATAAAATTTGTGGTTTTTGTTTAAAGGTTTGAAGCATTTTTGAAATATTGCAAACTCTTACTTTTAATTTAAACAATTCTTACTTTTAAACACCTTAATTCTATGTCGTAATTGATAAGTACGTTGTCTCCTGAGAAAGTTTGGATCTTCCGAAGACCTCCAAATATTATTTTTTATTTATCACTAGACTAAGGCCGGAGTGGCCTGTGCTGCACATAAAAGTCTTCTCCATTCAGCTCGGTCCATGGCTGCACTTCGCCAACCACGCAGTCTGCGGAGGGTTCGCAAATCGTCCTCCACCTGATTGATCCCCTTGCCCGCTGTGCACCTCACCTACTTGTTCCCGTCGGGTCGTTGTCGAGAACCATTTTCACCGGATTACTGTCCGACATTCTGGCTACGTGCCCGGCTCACAGCAGTCTTCCGATTTTCGCGGTGTGAACGATGGATGGTTCTCCCAACAGCTGATGCAACTCGTGGTTCATTCGCCTCCTCCACGTACCGTCCGCCATCTGCACCCCACCATCGATGGTACGCAGCACTTTCCTTTTGAAAACTCCCAGTGCGCGTTGGTCCTCCACGAGTATCGTCCAGGTCTCATGTCTCATGTAGAGAACTACCGGTCTAATAAGGGTATTTTCGATAGTCAGTTTGGTACGGCGGCGAACTCTATTTGATCGAAGCGTTTTGCGGAGTCCAAAGTACGTACGATTTCCTGCCATGATGCGTCTCCGAATTTCTCTGCTGGTATCGTTATCGGAGGTCACCAGTGAGCCCAAGTACACGAATTCTTCAACCACCTCGATTTTATCACCACCAATATAAGCTCGTGGTGGGTGGCTTACATTGTCCTCTATTGAGCCTCTTCCTATCATGTACTTCGTCTTCGACGTGTTGATGACTAGTCCAATCTGTATAGATTCACATTTCAGTCTGATGTAGGCTTCCTCCATCCTCTCAAAGTTACGTGCCATAATATCAATATCGTCGGCGAAACCAAATAACTAAACGGACTTCGTGAAAATCGTACCACTCGTGTTGATCTCTGCCTTTCGTATTACTCCCTCCAAAGCGATGTTGAATAGCAGACACGAAAGACCATCACCTTGCCGTAACCCTCTGCGCATTTCGAAGGGACTCTAGAATGCCCCTGAAACTCGAACTACGCACATCACCCGATCCATCGTCGCCTTGATCAACCGTATCAGTTTATCCGGAAATCCGTTTTTGTACATTTACATTAGCTGCCATAGCTGGTCCCGATCGATTGTATCATATGCGGCTTTGAAGTCGATGAATAGATGATGTGTAGGCACGTTGTATTCGCGGCATTTCTGTAATACCTGACGTACGGCGAACACCTGATCTGTGGTAGAGCATTCACCCATTCCGCCATTCACCCATCCCGCCTGGTACTGCCCCACGAACTATCTTGCAATTGGTGTTAGTCAGCGGCATAAAATTTGGGAGAGTTCCTTGTAGGCGGCGTTCAACAATGTGATTGCGCGGTATTTGCTACAATCCTGCTTATCGTCCTCTTTGTAAATGGGACACACAACACCTTCTATCCACTCCTGCGGCAGAACCTAATCCTCCCAAACCTTGGTAATTACCCAGTGCAGCGCTCTAGCCAGTGCCTCACCACCGTGTTTAAACAGCTATCCTGGTAGTTGGTCAACTCTATGGGCTTTGTTGTTTCTCAGGCGGCCGATCTCCTCCTGGGTTTCCTGGATATTCGGAGCTGGAAGTCGCATGTCCTGCGCGCGTTCATTACCATACCGCCCCCGTTGTCTACCACATCGTCATTCAGGTGCTCTTCGTAAAGCTGCCGCCACCTTTGGATCACCTCATGCTCGTTTGTAAGAAAATTCCCGTTTATGTGGCACGTGGCCCTTACGTGAACGGTTTAACTTCTCATAGAACTTTCGTGCGTTATTAGCGCGGTAGAGTTGCTCCGTCTCTTTACGGTCTCGATCTTCCTGCTGGCGCTTTTTCCTCCGAAAAATTGAGTTTTGTCTGTACCGCGCCCGTTTGTATCGTGAATCGTTCGCCCTCGTGCGGTGTTGCAGCAATCTCACCCATGCTGCATACTTCTGCTCAACTAACTGCTCACATTCGCCGTCATACCAGTCGTTTCTCTGATTCGAGGACATCGTACCTAGTGCAGCGGTATTGGTGCTTCAAATGGCGGATCTAATATCTCTCCAGACATCTTCAAGAGACGCTGCGCCTAGTTACTCTTTCGTTTGGAGTGCCACTTCAAGCTGCTGCGCGTAGTCACCGATGACGATTTTGACGTCCCACAGTGTGCATCCATCGTATGTCTACACCAGCTGTGCATAGATCGCTTCTTTCTTGTCGTCGGGTCTTCCTTCGTGTGGGGAGTGCACGTTGATGATGCTATAGTTAAAGAAGCGGCCTATCCCTCAGACACAAAACACTACTCACTAGTTTCGGAGTATGGAATAAATTCAACATGAATAAAGCCATCCACTGTGTACGCCGTATTCTATATCGTTTCAATAAAGAATCGAGTATGAACGATCTAGTGTACCACGTTTCGATCTAGTACGGTGCGTTTTTATTACAGTGGTCAAACCACATCAAAAAGACACTGCGCGTGAATCTCACGAATCCGGAGAACTAGTTTCGCAACATTTTAATGATCCTTTGAGGAACCGGGTTTGTGCGTGTTTAGTGGTTATTGCGTCGTGAAGGTGATTTATGGTGTGTCATACTACCACAATCGACAGCGTTAGTGTGTCTAGTAGAGCAGCCCTCCATCGACATTGATGCTGACGAAAGTTAACAGATAGAATACCTACGTTCTCTACGGTACGAATCTTCCCGCACGGACACGGAGCCTTATCAGCGTCACGAGACGCACTTCTTCCTTTTCGTACTGTTCGTGGAGAAGCCAGCGTGGTTTGTGTAGAAGAACAATAGCTGGCGACGTGAGTTCATCTTTATTCGTAGCGATTAAGAATAGTACCTGACACAATAGAAGCATGGTGTCATTGCGTGAATGGACAAAAGCCAAATGTGGCTTCTTTGATTCTTTAGGCAATATGGAGTCGTTCGTTGCAAATTACACCGAGCAACGCGATCGGCTTAAAATCTTGTCATATCTGGAGCATGTGGAATCTCTGTTTAAAAAGTTGCGCGACAATCGGGTGAATATTAAAGGACGACAATTTGGTAAGAGCTTGTACTAGCTCAGTTTGTCGTGTTTGCGGCCGAAAGCAGCATACGATGCTGGATTTGCGCGTTTCAAACAATGCATCCAGTCAAGGCCAAGATCATTCGCAATAGCAATCCAATAAACCCACTATCCCACAAGGTCAGCCCCCAATCGCACCAGCTGTAGACAGTACCTCTACATCTAAATCGTAAGTTTTCGCTACCACCCCCACTGCCACCGCTTCGATCGAATCGTCCGCGTTCGGTCATCCTTCAGTCGCTCTTCCTACCAGTGCACCAAAGAATAGTAGTATCGTTCTCCTCTTGACAGCTACCATTAAGATAGAAAACAACAATTTGAAAACATTTAATTTGCGAGGGCACTGCTGGATTGTTGCTCCGAACACAACTTACTCAGCGAACGCTTGGCACAGAAACTATATCTGCAACGGCAGCACGATCACCTAGCATTTCAAGGCGTTGGACCAAGTGCTGCAACATCAAAACAATAGACGATGGCAACTATTCGTCACGTTTTACGGAGTATACTGTCGATCTCAAGTTCCACTTATTACCATAATTCAAGCCCATCGTACCTTCAAGCCAGTTGCACACATGTAACTGGAATATTCCATCTTTCGTTCAACTCGCCGATCCTCGTCTCTCCAATCTCAACCAAATAGACATCATCATTGGAGCTGAAGTTTACTATCGCCTGCAGCTTGCTCGTTTCTGGGAGGAGTGTCATGTCACTCGAACGAATCCCTCTCAGTAGAAAAGCGGAAATGCGAAACTCACTTTGCAGCAAACACGATTCGTGATCCTTCAGGACGGTTTGTGGTTTCGCTTCCCAAGAAGCTTGATGTGCTCGATAAACTTGGAGAGTCTCGAAACATCGCTATTCGGCGTTTCATGTCACTTGAACGCCACCTTCATTCGACCCCGTAGCTGAAGGAAGACTACAAGGCGTTCATTCAGGAATACCTTCAACTAGGGCATATGGTTCTGATTAACCCTAGCAAAGAAGTCTTGTCGCCTGGCAAGAAAACATACTTCATGTCGCACTACTGCATCGTTCGCCCGGACAGTGTTACACTGAAACTCGCGTCGTATTCGATGCATCTTGCGCCACCGAGAGCGGCGTCTCGCTAAACGACGGGTCCCGTCGTTCAAGACGAACTGTACAGCATCCTCTTACGTTTTCAAATCCTTCGATTCGTCGTCGTTTCCGATTTGCAAAAAATGTATAGGCAAGTGTTGGTGCATCCAACGGATCATATGCTGCAACGCATCGTTTCTCGTTCCTCGCTAGTAAACCTACGAGTTGCAGACGATCACTTATGGTACTGCGGCTACATCGTACCTTGCGACCCGTTGTCTTCAGCAACTTGCATCTGACGGTAAATTGACTCACCAAATAGCCTCCAAAGTGCTATCAAAAGTTTCTACATCGACGATCTTCTGTCCGGGGTGAAATCAGAAGAAGAAGGAAATGAATTGTGCCGACAGTTGATGGTTCTCCTGCGGCCGGCTGGATTCAAGCTGCACAAGTGGGAATCCAACAGCCCCAAAATGCTTCAGAATATCGCTGTCGGTCTCCGTGAACATCGAAATCTTCTTGAACTTGATTCGCCATCGTCGTCAATGAAAACTCTGGGATTATTGTGGCAGCCAGACGAGGACGCTTTTCGGTTCAAGATACTGGCTTGTTCTTACGACGCAACGATTACCAAACGATTAGTTCTATCAAAAGCGGCACGCTTGTTAGATCCTTTGGGACAAGACAATTTCCTGTTGTCCTTGTTTATCGTGGTCGGAAGGTCTCTCGGTTGGACCTTGGCGAATACGGTTGGACGGTTGGACGAATACAAAAATGGTAACTTGGCTTAGACACCTCACAGTTAATAACTGTGGAAGTGCTTAATGAACACTAAGCTGCGAGGCGGCTCTGTCCCAGTGTGGGGATGTAATGCCAATAAGAAGAAGAAGAAGAAGGTCAGCGGGAGAGTAAAAGAGATAACCAGTGGCACGCATCGCTGATCTGCTCCACCTTAGTAAAGTCTAGCTCCTTGGGTCTCGACCTCTTTTCTCTCAGTGCAATAAAAGTTAATTGCCTATATTCCGGGGATGAAACCACCCCCATGAAACGGCTGTCATCCACGAACAACTCGCCTGAAGCCGAAAACATGGTGCTGCAATAACATGGTGCTGGATGTAAACATTGCCGGTTAAGCAATAAACACACGAAGTCAGTATGTCGAAATCGGATGCGTAAGCGACATGTGTTGTATTGTTAAATTATATTCAACGAGATGTATTGCATTGTTGCGTGATTCTCGGCGTGATTAATTGACGCTTTGATGTTGCATGAAGAAGTAGCAGAAAGATGATTGTTTACACCAATCCTAAAGAAAATCAACTGCTAAGCAACTTTATGTGCAGAACAGAATAGCGATATGAAGGAACCAAAACAAAACCAAAATTACTCCGTTTATGTACTTGCCACATTCGCGATATGTTAGGCTAGGGTTCACCCGTCTCGCTTATGCGTAGGTTGATCAATTTCATCGCTATTATAGCACTAGATGTGAGCCGATATAAATGTACCGTCCTGTTCATGTTTGCTGTCTCGTTTTAATTTACGCTTAGTTTCGTTATGTATGAATGTAGAGAACAAGTTAGATTTGTATACAGTTTAGTTCATGTAAAGTCTTCGTACGGTTTAGTTTTGTCCAAGAGTATTGCTTGAAATAGAAATGTAGTTATTAATAAAGATCAAAGTGTAGTGTTGTAGTTCACAATAAAGTGTGTAGTTTACTAAAAACCGCCTTTAACTTACTGGCACGGTGCTTTGGAGAAAAAGGGAGGAAGGATACAGCTGTTGGATACAGCTGTTCGATCAGCTGGCGATTACAAGACGACACGGAAGGAAATTGGTGTCGGAACACGAAAAGGTGAGGTCACAACATTGGTGCCGTGACCAGGATTTTGTGTTCCGAGGATTCGATACACAAATGCTTGCACTTTGCGCGCGCACGGGATACGGAATACATCGCCATAGTGAAAGCTCTCCGTCATACAATTGACTTCGCCATCATTACGGAAGGTGCCATTCTTTACCTCACATTCAATTGAAATAATTGTTCAACGGACGCCATAGAAGGGAAACCAGAACCAGAGATTAAAATTAAAAAGAAATCAAGGCCTGACTGACAGGCTCACAAGGTGAGTACCTGTCCATCGTCTCAAGACTTATCTTTCAATTCTACCTGGTCGTTTTTTCGTTCTTTTTATTGGTTTCTGCTACACACTACACGTTCGCCGAGATTAATGATTGAGTACTCTTGGAGTGGAGAAGACTGGACATACGACAAGGGATCGAAACCATGGTTTGACATTGCTGGTCTATGTACAAATCACAGAACTACTCGATGGTGAAGCTGGCACAGTTATGCTGTTAATAAAGGAGTTATATACGCATCGCTTTTCTATCATTTACTTTATCGCTGAGCCCTGAAACTAAGGATTTTGGTTTATCTCGAAGTTTGGAGCACATCACAATTACCTAGCGTTGGGGAACTCATGATGAAATAACACAAATTGGCTGCGCTACATATGCTTTAAGTAACGGTTGCATCTTGTGGACAAGCTATACAAGGCCTGATTGACGGGCTCACCAGGTGAGTACCTGTCCAAGTCCCACGTTGTCTAGCAAAAGGTGCTTTGCTGTCGCTTTTCCAGTTTCTGGCGCTTGTTGCTGAAAGTATCATCGGCACCAGGGGGCGAATATTTCTCGCGGACAACTCAAATATACAAGGCCTAATTGACGGGCTCACCAGGTGAGTACCTGTCCAAATCACACATTGTGTAGCAAAAGGTGCTTTGCTGTCGCTTTTCCAGTTTCTGGAGCTTGTTGCTGAAGGTATCATCGGTACTTGGGGGCGAATGTTTTTGCGGATAACTCAGACAAATATACAAGGCCTAATTGACGGGCTCACCAGGTGAGTACCTGTCCAAATCCTCACGTTGTGTAGCAAAAGGTGCTTTGCTCTCGCTCTTCCAGTTTCTGGTGCTTGTTGCTGAAAGTTATTGGGTGTTGGTGGCGAATGTTTCTTGCGGACAACTTGAACAAAAATACAAGGCCTATTTGACAGGCTCACCAGGTGAGTACCTGTCCAAATCCTCACGTTGTCTAGCAAAAGGTGCTTTGCTCTCGCTCTTCCAGTTTCTGATGCTTGTGGCTGAAAGTTATTGGGTGTTGGTGGCGAATGTTTCTTGCGGACAACTTGAACAAAAATACAAGGCCTAATTGACAGGCTCACCAGGTGAGTACCTGTCCAAATCCTCACGTTGTCTCGCAAAGGGTGTTTCGCTGTTTGCTCTTACAGTTCTACCATTATAATTGGAGTTTGGTCCACGGTACGATGGGGAGAAAAATGAAATCTTTGCTTCAAGTTCGAGACAACATTCTCGATTTCGTCAATCGCACCGAAAGATTCCTGCAGAGCTCCGAAGTACAAGATGTCCTGCAAATCCGATTCCGGTTAGAGAAACTTGAGGCGAAGTGGAATGAGTTCGAAGAAGTTCAAACGGATATTGAAGAATTAGAAGATTCCAACGACAATATGGAACACCACCGGCAAATTAGAGCAAGTTTCGAGGAAAAATATTTCCGTCTACGGGCAGGTTTGACAGGCAAATTACCGCGCGAAATACCGCAACAAGCAAACTTTGGTGCACCAGCTGCTAATGTACGTCTACCGCAAATCAATTTGCCAGAGTTTGATGGACATTATGAGCATTGGCTTGCGTTTCACGACACGTTTACAGCCTTAATAGACTCGTGTGCAGAGTTAAGCAATATACAGAAGTTTCACTATTTACGAGCTTCTTTGCGAGGTGATGCTTTGAAGTTGGTAGACGCTTTTCCAATGAGTGATGCGAATTATAGGGTGGCTTGGGACAGCTTGGTTGCAAGGTTTTCTAATAGCTATTTGTTGAAGAAAAAACATCTAAACGCTTTGTTCGAGTATCCAAAAATACGAAAGGAGTCGGCGGCTTGTATCCATGATTTGATTGACTGCTTCTAACGAAATACAAAGATCTTGGACCAGTTGGGGGAAAAAACAAATGGATGGGGCGCTATGCTAACGCATCTCATGGTTTCTAAACTTGACGACGTCACTTTAAAACAATGGGAGGAACATGTTTCCGTTATCGATGAACCCGCGTTTCCAGAATTGGTCGAATTTCTCAAAAAGCATACTCGTGTATTGGATGCGGTACTGGTGGATCAACATCTCTCTTCGTCAAATGCTTCTTCGACTGCATACAAATTTCGACCAGCGAAGGTAGCTGTCAACGCGATGACGGACGCAACAATTCCTAATTGTGTTGTTTGTAGCGAGCCGCATTACATTACACAATGTCTAGCCTTTGGGAAACTTGCAGTGGATCAAAGATTGCAATTTACCAACTCTAAACGACTTTGTAGCAACTGTTTGGGAAGAAATCACTTGGCTCGAGACTGTCCGTCAAGATTCCGATGCAAAACATGTTCCAGAAAGCACCATACTTTGTTACATCCGGGATTTCCTGGTTCTGGATCCTCTTCCGTAACAACTTCAGATCAAGTGGTTCTTCCAGTTGCAACTTCCTCGTCGCCGCAAGGAGCATCCAGCAGTGGAGATCATGACTGTAGTCCAGAAATATCTATTTCATCGAATGTAGCTATGAAGATGGCCAACACACATGTCTTCTTGCTCACGGTTTTGTTGAAAGTCAAGGACAGATGGGGAAGAACACATATTGCTAGAGCACTCTTAGATTCTGGCTCGCAAGCCAATCTAATGACGGAGCGTTTGTGTCAAATGTTAAAGCTCACCCGGAGTGACAAAAAGGTCGAAATAAGTGGTATCGGACAAACTCGGAGACAAATTGCACATGAAGTTTCAACGATTATTGGTTCTCGCATTCAGGACTTTTCGATGCCGATGGAGTTTTTGGTAATGGCAAGGGTTACTGACGACCATCCGTCTTCATCTCTTCCTATGGCAAACTGGAAACCTCCACCGGATATGGAACTGGCAGATCCTGAATTTTTTCTCTCTGGTCCGATCGATATGGTTTTGGGATCACAATATTTCTACGATTTTCACCATTTAGACGGTGGCCGGCTACAAATACGCAAATTCGACGGTGCACTTCCAGTATTCGTCAACACGGTCTTTGGATGGGTAGCTGCGGGCGAGTCAGAATGGAATCGTGAAACATCAAAAATAAGTTGTCATTTGGCGGTATTGGATACACTGGATAAAAGTATCGAAAGGTTCTGGTCGATCGAAGAGTTAACAGACAAAACGCCTAGGTCACAAGAAGAAGACGACTGCGAAGCTCATTTTTGTCATACTGTAACTCGAAATGATAACGGGCGATATGTAGTACGATATCCAAAAAGAATTGGTTTCCATCAAATGATAGGTGATTCAAAGGCTACTGCAATTCGGCGTTTTCTTCAGTTGGAAAGACGTTTAGCTAGAGACTCAGATACACGTGAACGTTATCACGAGTTTATTCAAGAATATTTAGATTTGAACCACATGAAGCTCATCGGTACTATTGAAGAAGGAGGGACGGAGAATGGCATTGTTTGCTATCTCCCACATCACCCAGTGATAAAAGAATCCAGTTCGACTACCAAACTACGTGTAGTTTTCGACGGATCAATGAAAACATCCTCGAATTACTCCTTAAACGAAGCCTTGCTGACCGGACCGGTCGTCCAAGATGAACTGTTGGATCTTATAGTACGCTTTCGCAAACATCCTGTTGCTCTAGTGGCTGATGTCGAAAAAATGTATCGCCAAATTCTTGTACATCCTGAGGACACTCCTTTGCAACGGATACTTTGGCGATTCGACTCGAACGAACCCATTAAAATTTATGAGCTTCAAACGGTCACCTATGGACTTTCTCCTTCCTCATTTCTAGCGACTCGTGTCATAAAAAAACTAGTCGAAGATGTTGGAGATAAACACCAACATGCAGCATCAGTCGTTTCCGAAGATTTCTATATGGATGACTTTCTTTCTGGCGCAGATTCTGTTCAAAATGCAAAAAGGTTATATAAGGATGTTCAAGCCCTAATGTCTGAAGGAGGAATGAACTTGCGGAAGTGGAATTCGAATTGCCCGAATGTAATAGAAGACGATCAACCAAAGGGAACAACTGAAACAACAATACTTCGTTTTGAACCGGAGCGAAAGATAAAAACACTAGGTGTAGTCTGGGAGTTACAACCAGATAAGATAAGCATCGAAGTTCAGGATATAGGACATGAAGAGCAGTGGACAAAACGGAAAATTTTCTCTACGATTGCCCAGCTTTATGACCCGCTTGGCCTTGTATCTCCAGTGGTTGCTTGGGGAAAGATACATATGCAGCGTCTATGGTTGACTACAGTTGATTGGGATGATCCTTTACCTGAAGATTGTTGTGACAGATGGGAAGATTACTACGAACAACTCCTTGAATTAAGGTCCTTCAAGGTAGATCGCTATATTTTCGTCAACAATCCGATAGACATTCAGTTCCATGTTTTTAGCGACGCCTCAGAGATCGGATATGGTGCTTGTATTTATGCTCGTTCATTGAATAAGGATGGTAGTGTCAAAATCGAACTTATTTCCTCTAAATCTCGTGTGGCACCACTCAAACGGATCAGCTTACCCCGCTTGGAACTATGTGCTGCGTTATTAGCTGCTAAACTCTATGCCAGAATATCAGGAGCATTGCGTATGGAGGGAACTGCATGCTGGTTATGGTCTGATTCAACGGTAACCCTGCATTGGATACGGGCTCCACCAAACACCTGGCAAACTTTTATTGGGAACAGAACTTCCGAAATCCAACGTCTAACTCATGGTCACAAATGGAATCACGTCAAAGGAGCAGACAATCCTGCAGATTATATTTCTCGTGGCATGCTCCCAAAAGATTTCATGGAAAAACGCTCCTGGCGTTGTGGACCAACATGGCTTGTGGAGAATGAAAGTAAATGGCCCAAACAAACCGTTTTGGAATCTCCATCTGACGCAATATTGGAGAAAAGAGCCACCGTTGTATTAACCCAAACTATATCATCAGAAATTGGTCTCGTTCAACAGTTTTCGTCCTTCTGGAAGTTGGTTCGAGTAGCTGCCTATATTCTACGCTTTGCGAATCGCTGTCGTTTGAGGAACCACGAAAGGGAAATCTTTTTAACAGTTGCAGAGTTGGAGGAATCTAAACTGGCCTTAGTCAGAGGTATTCAACAAGAATCATTCCCTGACGAAATTCAAGCATTATCAAAAAAGCGCCCTATTCCATCGCAATCACCATTGAAGAATCTCCATGTTAATTTTGAAAACAATATCCTGCGTGTTGGTGGCCGGTTGGAGCTATCCGATGAAAGGAAACAAGTTAAGCACCCTATGATTTTACCAAGCAAGCACCCGCTGACTCTATTGATCGCGAAACATTTCCATATTTTGTCGTATCATTCTGGGCCACGCATGTCACTTGCAACAATGCGTCAGGAATTCTGGCCCTTGCGTGGAAAGAACCTTGCCAATTATGTTTGCCGTAAATGTCAAATCTGTTTCCGCCATCGCCCTGTACCTATAAATCAACCCATTGGACAGTTTCCCAAGCCTCGCATAACGCCCAGCAGACCATTCGCTGTGACAGGTGTCGATTATTGTGGTCCTGTTTACATGAAACCCGTGCATCGTCGTGCCGCTCCTCAAAAGGCATTCATCGCTGTATTTATCTGCTTTGCCACCAAAGCTGTCCACTTGGAACTGGTGTGTGACCTTTCTACTGATGCCTTTATCGCTGCTTTCCGTCGCTTTATTGCTCGTCGTGGACTTCCGGCCGAAATTCACTCCGACAATGGGACTAATTTCCAAGGAGCAAGAAACGAATTAGCACAACTTCATCATATGCTACAAAATCAACACGAGCAAGAGAAAATTACAAATGAATTCAGTCGTAGAGGAATCAAATGGATATTCATTCCCCCAAGAGCACCGAATTTCGGGGGACTTTGGGAAGCCGCTGTTAAAACCGCCAAAAGTTCTCTCTCAAAAACCCTCGGAAATGCTAAGTTATCCTTTGAAGATTATGCCACTGTGCTGACCCAAATAGAAGCAAATATGAATTCTCGCCCTTTGACTGCACTTTCTGAAGATCCGTCTGAACTTGATGTCCTAACGCCAGGGCATTTCTTAACGGGATCATCTTTCGCCGATTTTCCGGATCCGGATTATTCAAATGTGCCAATCAATCGTTTGAAGCATTACCAGCAACTGCAACAACTCGTTCAGCAGCATTGGATGCGATGGAAGAAGGAATATCTCTCGGAAATCAACAGTCAGCGTAGAAAGTCTGCGTCTCCGGTCGATATTGTTGTTGGTCAGCTAGTACTTTTGCAGGACGACAACAAGCCTTCTGTTTCGTGGCCACTTGGGAGAATAACTGCTACATATCCCGGGAAAGATGGAATTGTACGTGTCGTGACGGTGAAAACCGCAGCGGGAACATATAGCCGAGCCGTATCCAAGGTTTATCCTTTGCCATTTGAAGAAAACTTAAATATCCAAACTGCAATCGACATAGAACTAAAAACAAATGCTGAAAAGTGAAAATGTATTAGTAGATGGTATTGACAACAGTCTGATGTAGGTATATAAGTTAAATTTTGGTACAAATTTAGGTGGCCGGCTATGTTTACACCAATCCTAAAGAAAATCAACTGCTAAGCAACTATATGTGCAGAACAGAATAGCGATATGAAGGAACCAAAACAAAACCAAAATTACTCCGTTTATGTACTTGCCACATTCGCGATATGTTAGGCTAGGGTTCACCCGTCTCGCTTATGCGTAGGTTGATCAATTTCATCGCTATTATAGCACTAGATGTGAGCCGATATAAATGTACCGTCCTGTTCATGTTTGCTGTCTCGTTTTAATTTATGCTTAGTTTCGTTATGTATGAATGTAGAGAACAAGTTAGATTTGTATACAGTTTAGTTCATGTAAAGTCTTCGTACGGTTTAGTTTTGTCCAAGAGTATTGCTTGAAATAGAAATGTAGTTATTAATAAAGATCAAAGTGTAGTGTTGTAGTTCACAATAAAGTGTGTAGTTTACTAAAAACCGCCTTTAACTTACTGGCACGGTGCTTTGGAGAAAAAGGGAGGAAGGATACAGCTGTTGGATACAGCTGTTCGATCAGCTGGCGATTACAAGACGACACGGAAGGAAATTGGTGTCGGAACACGAAAAGGTGAGGTCACAACAATGATATTTAAAAATTTTCGCACGGGAAAACATACGAAGATATCTCTGAAATTCTAGAGGCAATCTAATTAAAAACGGTAAATAGTACGGGGTTGGACTTTTCTTATACTGTGTATTAAGTATAATATCGCAGAGTAAAAATTGAAATTGAAATATTGTGTTTATTGTGCAGTAAAGAACAAGTCTAACCCCGTACTGCTTACCGTTTTTAATAAAATTGCTTCTAGAATTTTAAAGAAGTGTTTCAAAAATTTCTTCGTATGTTTTCCCGTGCAAATATTTTTGATTATCATCTTTCTGCTTCTTCTTCTTCTTCTTCATGCAACATCAAAGCGCCAATCATCAATTCTCTCGCGGCAGTATGAACGGAGCTTAAAATAGGAAAGGCAACACTAGCGCCACCCAATCGGTAGACAGCTTCAAGAACTACATCTCATTTCAGGGGGGTGGATGAAACCACCTGACTTGGACATTAATTTACAAAGTGGGGAAAATTCATATGTGAATATGTACATTATGTGGAATATATTGATTTGAAAAATGAATTGGAGGTAATCACTTTCCCTTCGATGGGACTCGAACCCACGACCTTTAGTACGCTAGACTGATGCTTTAACCAACTATGCTACGAACCTAGCGGCTACTGAATGAGCTCGAGATTCCCAAATTGGACGCATAGTCAAATCACTCTCAATTCATTTGTCAAGCCAACACTTCGACATGTGCATAGTACGTAGTTTTCTCTATTGCTCAAGAGCCGTTGTTTCTAAATTATTCATTTGACCAGTGAAGAGCTGGCCAAAATTCACTTTAATAAAGATTTTTTATAAAGAATAGAAATTGAAAATGATGTAAAAAAAACAATCCCACTGATTTCTTCCATTATCTATATAATAAAAATGAAATGGTCTGTGTTCGTATCCGCATAACTCGAAAACGGCTGGATGGATTTTCTTCATTCCTTCAGCAATTACATTCGTTATAGTTTCCGACGGGTTTATATGATATTTCCTCATGCGAAAATTATTAGTAAAGATGAGTAAATCGTGAAAAACTGAAATTTAAAATCGTATGGAAACTTTGCATGGGCAGTTCACAACGCGCAATTTCGCCTACTATGCAGGACAACGTCTGCCGGGTCGACTAGTTTTAAATAAAAATCCTTTCCGATGCTAAGAGGTTGAGCTAAATCTCACAATGTCATCTCAATGTGAAAAAAGTGAAATATTTCGGTGAAATTAAAAATAGCCTATTAATTATTACTGTGCTTCTAACCTTCTCGGACAAATATAAATACTATCCTGCTAGTTAAGATAAACCAAGTCATATTGCTGTGCTGAATGCATTTATTCCTTCATCTCTTCTGCCCCACTCCGTGAGATTGCGGACGACCCGACGAATCTCGACATTGGACCACATCCCGATTGTGAGGCGGCAAAACTTCTTTCGCTAACCTTTTCTCCCTTATCTCAGTCGCACTCCGCTTCGGTCTGTTTCTGCGCTGAGGGCCGACCGTCCGGCAATATCGTTTAGAGCAGTGCAGTGGCGGCGTCCTCAATGCATATAAAAAGACCCGAATTGTCGCGACGCGTTAAAACATATAAAAAGTAATCTCAATGATTTTTTTCTCCGCTTGTTCTCCTCACCCACTTATTTTTGCCCCGACAGAAGGAGTTGTCTGCTACTTCGGGGAGAAAAACCAGACGACCACGACGACTGTGACGACGTGGCGGCGGATCGAGAATCGGGATGTTGCCTACTTGCTACTACCGGCCTCTCGTTGGATGTCTCTTATCTGTTCTTTATTGCTTCTTATGGCGAGGTTTTCTTCACCGCTGCTGTGTCGTCGCCGCGTCGTGAGCTTTGTCCTTCATACGGAAGTTCATTCATTTTTTTACCTCTGTGTTTTCTGAATCCATTAAAGCAGCTCTCGGTAGGTTCGGTAACAGCTCTTTTTTCTTTGCATCTGAATCTCTACTGGCTTCTGGCCAGCACCGGCAGTGGCGGCTCCGGTGGTGGTGCGGGAATCAACTGATATGACCCGTAAAGGCTTTGAACGGTTTGTCGCCACCAGTGCCATTTGGTGGAAAAAGTTGTGAGGAAAAATATTGCGTGGAAAGATGGTTGGTCATCGAAACGATTTCTATGATGGTATATGACAGAAACGAAAATGAAAAACCAAAATTTTAAAATGTAACGCAATATGAAGAAAAAAAATAGAATTAGGATTAGAGAAGTCAAAGCATTATGTACATCAAACATTGCACTTAGGGCACATGCATGTTTGAAAAAAAGTATTGGTACTAAAATTCCCTAATCCTCCTTTTCACTCCTGATTTTTTTTTCAATTTTGTACACGTTAAGAAGGTATGCAGAATTGTATGCAAATTTGGCATCTATAGGATAACGTATAAAATATTTACATAAAAATAATTGCAAGATATTTAGAATAAACTACTGACTTGACGAACATTGTCTTGCCAAAAATTGATTAATTTTCTGATACATTTTTTTGCGTTCACTGTTTATTGAGAAAACAAATCGGTGCTTCGAAATGATTTTTCTTTTTTTTTTAAGTTTTTCCATAACATGTTTCCCAATAATTAAGTAAACAAACAAAAATTATAACAAATCGATCTTCCAATGCCATCTTCGTTTTATTTTATACAGATGATCAAGATTGATTGATGATCAGATGAAATTCTCATACAAATGTACGACAGACAAATCTAAAAAAAAGTAAATGTAAATATATAACACAATATTCTAAAAAAAAATGAGTGAGTAAATGAAAAATAGCCCTTTTATGAGATTTGTTTTGTTTTTCATAGAAATTAAAAAAAAAGCTAAATCAGCAATCAAAAACTTGTTGGTAATCACTTCCAGTACTTTTGAACTTGCTTTCAAATGAATTAGATCCATGAATGACTCAACCATAATTTTTTTAAACATTATTCAAGAAAGTATATAGTATAAACAAAATTTAAGAAAAAACAAAATTTAAGAATTTAAGATTTCTTGCGTCTCCTCAACCTTTTTGGGGTCATAATTTAAAGTCTTTAATGAATTACGATTTCATGAACCATTCGTACTGAAAAGTCCGCCGCCCAGAAGCTGTCCTTTTTTTCGAATAATCGCTGGAGGTCATAAAAACCCGAGAAGAAAATGACAAAAAAGTTGAGAATTGTTTGATAAAGAGGTAAGGCTTGCGGCCCACGTCGATGACGATCTGACGGTGTGGGACTCAAACCGCCGAACAACGACTTGGCGTGGTGTGGTGGCGGACAAAAGGCGGAAAGATATGACGCCACATTTCTCATTCACCCCATTTACCTGCCTACCATCACATTATGCACGTTTAGTTTCGTTTCGCAGCTTTTGCCATCAACCCCCGCCATCCGAGTTACGAAGCAATAATGGCGGTGAGGCTTTTTCATTCTGCACTGTTGTCGCCGCCACAGCGGTGCTTGTGCGACAATAATGGAATCCTTATCTAAAGCTTCTTGGCTACTGTTTAGAGTTTTCTCAGCTTCCACTTCGCTTGGGCAGATAAGGCTACGACGACGATTGACCCATGTCTCCTGGAACCTTGTTGTTTTTTTTCTTTATACACATTTCGCTTCAAGAATTGGGGGATGAAAAGAGAGGGTAGGCTAAAAAGGCTTCAGCTGCTGAGGAATTTGGCGGCGTCCTTTGAGCGCTGGACGATCGTAGATTTCGTCATATGGGCTTGTAGTTTGATGGTTGCAAGACTGCTCCCGGTGCCGGCTTTCAATGAGCTGTGGGAAGATCTAAGATCTATGGAAGCTTGTGTCCTCTGTGCTGCTGCTGGGGATGAGCAGATTGCGTTAATTGAAGGAGTTGAGTTGACCCTTTTCTTGTGTGAATGGAGTCTTATCTGGTGGCGGTGCTTTTCATGAATGGATTCCTAGCGGCGTTGAAAATGTGTTTCGTATGCTTTTAGAATGGTCATCGAGACCTCGCGGTAGTGTGTCATCTATTTTTGTTATCATTTAATCAGGTGCAAATGGAAAATATAAGTGAAGGCATTTCTCAATAAAATAACACGGATTTTTTACGATCTGTGTTTTGTTTTGGTCCAGTCATCTGACTTCCCATGAATTCTTTGCCAGTCACAATGCAATGACTTTTTTGCCTTTCTCGTATACAAAGTATACGTAAAGGCTATATGTTCGCTCCAAAAATGAACTTTTTATAGGAGGCCCGGAGACCCATAGTGTTATATACCAATCGACTCAGTTCGACAAATTGAGGTGATGTCTGTGTGTGCGTGTGTGTGTGTATGTGTGTGTGTATGTGTGTGTGTATGTGTGTGTGTGTCTGTGCGCACCATCCCAAAAAAAATGTCACTCATTTTTCAGGTACTTATCCTTAACCGATTCACTCGCAACAAGTTGCATTCGACGCAGGATGTTCTACCATTATTTCCTATTGAAAATTGGTCAGATCGGACTATGGGCTCGGAAGTTATGGCCAAAATACCACTTTTTTATAGAAAAAAAAAGTAAAAAAATGTCACTCATTTTTCAGGCACCTATCCTTAACCGATTTACTCGCAACAAGTTGCATTCGACGCAGAATACTCTTTCATTGTTTCCTATTGAAAATTTACCAGATCGGACTATGGGCTCAAGAGTAATGGCCAAAATACTATTTTTATAATGCACGAGAAAGGCAAGATCACCGCTAGGTGGATTAATCAGGGTTTTTTTTTCTAATTTTCAGATGCCTGAAATACGGGGATCTATTTCTCCCTGGGTTAGACAGAGGAAGGACTAAGGATTGCGCTGCATTTGTTGGCACCAAACGGCTTCTCAGATCATCGGCTGCTCATTCTTCGCACTAAATACTGTATCAATGGAGCCAACAAATCACAACACTTAGTAAACACATCTGCACTGCAAAAACCAGATCCCCCGATCATACAAGTCGGTCTGCTAACCACTGATCCGATGGCGAAAATGCAATATCACCGGGAAATCACGACACGCTTACAATCACAAAAGATTCCAGTGGATGCCCAATTACTGAAACGTATAAACGAAACCGTGGAGCAGCAAAGGCAATACTAAGGACATCACGCTCACCGAACACCCGAACAAAAAACTATAAAGATATATCATTCATTGATCACCTTTGTAAATGAGAATAGCATAAACTGGGCCATCAGCGAACGCTTATACCACACAGTGATTTCACGAAAGTATTCTACGGTCTACGAGTACCAACACTGATTAAGCGCAACCGAGACAAACTGCGCGAAATGGAGCTGCTCATAGTTTCTGGTCTTTATCTAGCTTCGAGGCGCAGCGCCGGAAATCCAGTAGCACTACAACAAACCCAGGAAGACATAGGATCAGTTGACATCAGTCAGGCTCTAGAAGGTCAAACCATAAACCGAAAGCTCAGGATGGCGCGATTGCTCTTTTGGGCGCACCTACAACGGATGGACGAAAAAGAAATATTAAAAATAGACTCCGAATATAATATTCCCGGACCATTGAAATTCGACCGTCCCTGCTACACGAGGGAGAAGTGTGTTGAACAGGATATGATATGCACAGGAGTCACCTCTGAGGAGTTACGCGAACTTGCGCAGAACCGAGAGCGGTTTCGAGAATTTGCTACAAGGAATCTTCCCCTTTGTAAAGAGCAAGTACCACCCGAACTACTTACCGAAGAAAATTATGACAACACGCAAATTGAAATCCCAACAATGAATGACTCATCGGACGAGTCCTGGTTTGACGGATTTGAACAAGATGAGCAGACAGATTTTGCAGGATTCTCTGACAGCGACTGAACGAGGAAGTAAGATGCTCTTAAACAGCCAGAAGATAAACTATGACACCTTTAAATAAACGAACATGAAATGAAACTTGTTGTAAGGACTGTATCGGAAATAAGTTATCCACTTTCAAAGTGTTACTACTCAGAAGCTCATGAAAGTATTGGTTTGTTTTATCTTGCATTCGATATATTCATATATTAAGCTTCAAATCGAAATTTGCTTGTTTGTTGAAAATTTGTTGTTTTCGATGTATCATAAATTGAAAGTGATATTGAAATTCAAGTTTTGGACACATGACTCCGTAAGAAGGGCATCGAGATGGATAATTTGACCAAGCGTTTCGCTATTCACCCCGCAAAGGTAAAAGTTCATGGTCAACAAGCTTGGGGAATACTACACGTTTGATAACCTGTCGGAAAATGGAGAAAATTCAAATCAAGTGACCGGAATTTAGATCAGAAAAAAGTCATGTTAAAAAACTAGTCAATTTTATGACGATTTGTGACCAGGATGGAAAATGCTTGAATAAATGTTGGAATAATGCAATATTTGTTCAGTATTACATTTTTTCATAAAACTTAACAAACAGAATTAACATACATTGCTGGACAAATTTTTATAATTTTTTAAAATTTATCTGATTTTATTCGAATAAAATAAAGTGGATAACTTATTTTTGATACAGTCCTTATGCTTTTGAAATGAACAAGAACATACTTTAAAATTTTATATCAACCAATCTCATCAATCTCATTCACATTATCTTTATCTTTATTATTTCTATTTTCATACTCAAACACCCGCAAAATGATGAATTGAGTTGAAAGGAAGGACTAGAAAAAAAAACCAAAAGGATTGCACGTTAAGGCCGAAGGGATCAGACAGAAGCGAACGAAAAGAAGCAAAGACAAGCATCGGACAACCGATCAAGACGCAAACAGAGAAGCGAAACCAACAGACCGCCAAGAAGAATAGGTTGGTGATCGAATGGATACAGCGTCGGCCCTACAGACAGGAGGATGAGAATCCAATCCAGACCCATTACCTTCTTTCTCGCCTGCTTCCCATTCTATTCTAATCCCAAACTGCACGAACCTCTATCATATCAATCTACATAGCTACTTCGGCAAACGGATTTCAATCATTTCCCTTCAAACATATAAAACATCTGAAAGGTTTCTAAACTATTTCGAACTCTATCGTAGCGATTCCAAACTATCTGAATATCTATCATGTATATAAACACAACCAATTCTATCTCGACAAACAACTCTCTAATAATATTAGGTTCCATAGCAGTCGCTAGAACTGGAAGCGAACAGTAAGCCGCTCCACACTCTCCTCCTCTATCCTATATTCTCTACAAGTTTAATACCCTGAAACTGAACTGTTTTAGACTCCTTATGGGTCTGAAACAGAGGACGGGACGCCCGAGCCTACCAGTCAGTGGATGGAAAGGTCCGTTGTGATGAAAGGTCTATCACAAGCCTCGGATAACCTGGAATAAGTTTTCCACAAGTCGAGTTCACATTGATTTCATGAGTTCGATATAGTAAACGGCACGTTGAAAATTTAAGCCAGCAGTGTAAACGTATTGCCTAGTGTCATACAACGTAGATTGGCCACGGCCCGGGGATGCGTTGAGTATAACAAGAATATAAAAAGAATAACAAGAATGAGGCCCCAACAAACTGTCGGCCCGGGCCCCCCTCAGGCTAAATCCGGTTTTGCGTTTGAGCAATATCCATACTGATTTTCGGTCATTGTATGGAAATCCTCAATCTACTACTAATCATACATTCCGAAACATCTGAAAACTAATCATACATTCTCGGAATAGAAAAAAATAGACAATTTTGACGTAGGACTTACGTCTTTCTTTACTATACTGGGTGTCATTTAAATTTTTGGAAATCGAAAGCGTTACGCTGGAAGGGAAGATTTCAAACGTTACTAACGCCTTTATCTTTCTATGGATTTTTAAGATTTATATATCAATCGACTCGGACACTTTCCAGCAATTCGCCAATTTCATTGAAACTTAATATTTTTTACGATAAGCTATTGAAAATTTCAATTCTTGTCAAGGCCAATAAAAAATTCATATATCATCAATCTTGTGCATTCCTAACACCCCGGATAAAAAATATCATTAAAATATCATAAATTTTATTGTTACAACACCATTTAAAACATAGTTTTTACCATTGAATATAATGGAATTTTGACAATAAAATCACATGAGAAATAATGGTTTTCCACGATAAAATGAATGGTAAATGGGACTTTTACAATAAAAAAGGGGTGTTGTTATGTATCTTTACAATAAAAAAATCGAAAATTTTCCATACAAAATTCTGAGCAAAACAATTGATTTAACGGTTCTTCAATGGGATGATTTCAAGCAACAAAACAATAGAAAACATCGTGTTTTAAATGTTTTCAATTACTGTTTTTATTGTTTTACAATAGAAATACAACAGGATTTAGAATACATTATACTCCAACATTACAATAAAAATACAATGCAATCAATTGTTTTATAAATTATTTTATTTTTAATATGATTTTAATTTATGGTTTTATTTTTTATTAATTTATGAATTTTCATTCATTTTACCTCGCTTTGCTGTTACTTGGCCACGGGTGCAGAAACGCTGAAAGTAAATGAAAATGTAAATTATAAAAGAATGTTAGTTTTATTAGAAAAAGAACGTCGAGAAGAAAAGATAAAAAATACCTACATCAGTTCTTATTACATCCCGTTGGTGAGATTGGCCAATGATAACCACTGAACGATCTTGAGTCAGTGAACGGCAAGCACCAGTATTTCATCATAAGCTTCATTTCTGTAAAGGAACAAGGATACATGTTACCAGGTATGTCATCAGGTATTATGATGATAAAATTTTTATTTATTTTTTGTTCGGGATGAACCACTGCGTCCATTATGTACACTCAGAAATAGAACAATCCTGAAATAGTATAAGAACAAATCTGTTTTTATATTTTTGAAGTTTATACTAAGCTTAGTTTAAATAGTATACTATTCAAATTTATCTTTTAATCTTTCGCCAAATTATGCAAACCTATTCCACTGATGCATAAGTTTTTCTGTAATTTGCTGTTAACACATTTTTTCCCATCTGATCAAAACGCAGTTTGATTATTTTTGGTTCATATGTTTCATTTGGAAATTGCAAATCACTCGCAAACCTTAGAATATAAAAAGAAAGGATGTCGGTTTACGGTATTGTTTATGACATACATTGAAGGTAAGTTATCGGATTAATTTGCCGATGGAATCGCTTATTGTGCATCGATTTCAGAAGATGACTAATCTCGTTCCCACACCCTTTCAAAAATCTGTATTCTGTATAAGAGCTTAGCGTAAAAGGATCTCGCTGACATTCACTGTCGTAATGCCGCGGATGCTCCTAAAATAAGATTTCCCGAGACGAGTCAACTGCTGGTCCAGTTTTAAAATGCAGCGTTCCGGACTAGACCTAGACCTGAATGATAGCGTAGAGGAAAAAGCCGTGCGAAGCGATTATTCTGTTACTTCTTGAGCGGAGGTTCTACACGACCACAAACGATATTAACCATCGGCAGTGGAGGTATTCAGTTTCATATCAAATAACAGAAACTTCCGGACATGACAAACAATATGGAATTCTTAACAGGTTTGCTGGATACTCCGACGCTCAAAAATATGGATCGAACTGGCCATTTGCGCCTTGGAAGAACAATATTTGTTGACTATTTAGCATGATAAACGGATCCGAAGTTCCAGGACATGGACGAGTGGTATTTGCGTTAGACGGAGATACTATTTACTGAACAGGATTACGGTGGGAGTAATAAGGCTAATCCAATAATGCTGATCTGGCCGGACGTGAAGAGCAAGTGATTCTTTATAAACATATTCGACACTCCAGGAAATGTTAACTGTACGATCGAACACGTGAAGATTGCTGAAGCATAGATTGCCGGTTCCGATGGGTACATATGCCAGAAAAATGGAGATGTGTCTTTTGAAGTCCTGCAAAGCACCATCTCACTTTGGTTAGATTATAATCTAATTTTTATAATTTTTGGAACAACAAAATTGTAAAAAAATTATCGTGTTATTTGATATCCAAAGAGAATAAAGATTTTTTTGCGAGATTGTTTCCCTGAGATGTTTTTGTTTATTTTTGCCTTTCTCGTATACTAAGTATACGTAAAGGCTATAATTTCACTCCAAAACCAAACTTTTGATAGAAGGCTCGGAGACCCATAGTGTTATATACCAATCGACTCAGCTCGACGAATTGAGGTGATGTCTGTTTGTGTGTATGTATGTATGTGTGTGTGTGTGTGTGTATGTGTACAAATTTTGTAGACACACTTTTTGGAACTTAGTATTATCTGATTTACTCGCAACAAGTTGCATTCGACAAGGAATGCGGTCCCATTATTTGCTATTGAAAATTGGCCTGCTCGGACATTGCATTTCGGAATTATTGAAAATCATTGTTTTTTCCCAAGGGTCCCCACATGGAAAAAAATTCAAAATGGAAAAAATTTTTTCAAGAATGGTGGAAATGCATAGTAATTAATGCAAAAACATGCAAAATGATAGAAAATATGCGATCTATCCCCCTAAAGTGCTGTTTTGACCTTTCCTATGTGATTTTTTCAGTACATTTTACGATGCACGAGAAAGGCACCATCGCCGCTAGGTGGATTAATCTGGGTTTTTTAATGATGAATTCAAACCAAAACAAAAGCCGGCAAAATATACAATTTTTTATAGCGTCGCACTATACTATTCATGTATATATGAAAGTTATACTAACCAAGTATAGCCTGCACTTAAACGAAACCGGGGTCAACCAGGCGAATAGTCCATTAGAATGACTTTTAATCTATTTAGTTTTTAAAATTTTCAGAGTGTACATTGAACTTTAGTAGTATCAGATTACGATTACCGGTGGTGAATATAAGCCGTTTGCCAGCGCAGTATTCATTTTCAAAAATCTCACTTTACCGGTCGCTACTAAACGTGCTGATAAAACAGTAGCGCAGCTGACAGGTGACCAATTTTTCAGCGCGATCACGGCGCTGCTATTCGGTGAACTATCAAATGTCAAACGCCTCCATGTCAAATGCCACCGGTACGGAATGCAGCCACCAAAATGATAACCGAAAATAGTGACCGATGCGAAAAAGTTTGACTAATCTAAAATGACAGCACGGCGATGGTGATCAAAATACTCGCGCTCAGTAATGATGCTCTAACGCGTTCTAACACTTGAGATACTTACCACGGTACAAAGCCCTATAGTGATTTACCGTTGCCCATCACCAGAAACTGTAATGAAAAAGACACTTTCTGCATCATACAGTTTCATTATTTTCATGTCTTCACTTATTATAAACAAAACTGTACACGCTCAAATGAATCTAGCCATTCTCCGAGAAAAATGATGAGCAAAAGTTTTTGTTCCTTTTCATTTTTTTTAATTCAAACTTTTATTGCATAACATTTCTAGACATGCAATATGAAAATATATTACTTGAGAATCGGTACATATAACATTTTCATTCATTTAATTAGCAAAGTTATTGTAATTTTATTGTTTTCAATTGTTATTTCATCAATATAATAAATCCATGAAATATCCCAAAAATATATTAATTCAATCATATTAGACGAATTTCCAGATTTCCAAACCGAATACTTTTATAATTTGTTTAGTTTCTGAATGAGCAATACTAAACATAAGCGAACAATAAAAATATAATAGAATGTATTGGTAACACTTAAATATATTGTTATTTGAATGTAAGTATAATAAAGATCTTTTACAACCGTGAACATTTTACAATAAGCATACAATAGTTTGTATTGTTTACCACACAATCTATTGTATTTCAATGGGTTATTTCATACAAGTTACTGTATATTTTTATCCGGGACGGCCATCAGAATGCACTGCCATGTGCCTTCGGGTCCACCGCAAGATTTTATTTGTGTATAAAAGAAACTGTGCCTCCCGTGTGCGAGTCATTTCAGTTTGTGACAACAGCGCGTACTGACGTGTTTTTTGCTCGCGCATTTTTTCTCGTTCGTTTGCTGTGCTTACGTACACAGCATGCAGTCGCCAGTGGGAGAGCTGCCGGTGGGTTTGCGAGTATGCATGAAAGAAGAGGACGCATTTTTTGTCGTTCTATGCTTCAGATGCAGTGGTGTAGGTTGCGATCGATGCAATCGCCCATCGCATCGCTTGGAGCTCACAGCTAAAGGCCGATTATGGCTGAGGCTGCGATGGCAGCGGTGGTGGCTGAAGAAGAGTAAAATTAGCCCAGAGAGATTTGGTCTGTTCATCCAGGGAAAAGTCATTAGTTTCATAATCCACTGACTTTTGACTGACTATATGTTAAGTTGTGGTTGGTACTAAACCACACGTACATTCAAACTATAACACTTCTGATTCCCCAACAAAAAAATCAACTACACTGATAACATTGATTAAAAATAATTACTTTCATTCCTTCGCAGAAGACATTGGCATTTAAATGATGCATACTCAGCAATGGTGCTGATATCCAGTTGAGATTCAAAAATTTCGCCGTATTTACATGTAAATGTTTTAAAAAAGTCCGCAAAAAATAATTTCCAACAGAATATTTTATTCACCATTATTTAAAATTTTGGTTTTATTTTTCTGAAAAAAATATATCATTAAACTTGGCCCGGAGTTTGAAGCCACAACATAATCAAATAATTTTTCGTTGACGTATTATCATAACCTCCTCTGTTTTTAGTAAGAATTTTTTTTTTAATCTTTATTTTCGAGATTTTTTATTATTTTATAAGTTCATTAAGTAGAAGCGGTCCTTGACTTGTTTCTTATTTTGATTTTTTCAGCAGTAAGCGCGCATGTTAGCAATAAGAAGCAATGGAACTGGTGCTGTATTTCTTTGTAGCACATTTTGCCCAAGCCTGAAAATTTTAAAAATAGAATTTTTAAACTTTAAATACTATCATCAATAAGAAATCTATAAATGCCCTTCATTTGCTAGAGTAAATAAGAGCTGAATAGTTGGAAACAAAGCAACACTGATTATGTATGGAAAGATCCATTAATTACGTAACGCAAAAAATGGCCATTTTCAAAATCCCTCTCCCCCTATGTCCAACTTTTTGTATGAATCATCCGAATTTTTTGTATGGATTATCACACTTCGGACAGCCCCCCTCCCCCTATAAGAGTTACGTAATTTATGGCTGCTCCATATTTAATAATTAGTTTTATTTCCAGAAGTTTTGAAAATTAACAAATTGCTAATAATTCTACACAGCATGGAAGTTGTCATTTCCAATATATTCCACTATCAAGCCCCATAGATTCAAAAGATAAATATAAATACGTTACGTTTATACAAGTCCTACGTCTTTTCGCGGTTATGTTTAAAAAATTACCCATTGCTCGTTTTTTATTACCTACATTGCGGTGGATCAAAATCTGTATAGAAATAACCTGCTATATTGCAAACTTCCACATAAAAGCAACGTTGAGGCGTTGAGGTACTATATACAAAATAATGAAAATCATGACAAGCTAGATTTCCAGGAATTGAATCAATTGATTCAGCTGATCCCTTGTTAAAGTATCAATTGCCAAGATGTCTAATACCTGTAAAACTGGAAAGATAAGGAGTTTTGATTTGGACTTGGATTGTCAGGGAAAGTCAGGGCTTACAGTTTTTTCTATAATATAAAATTATAAAAACAAAACAAATGTTCTGAAGAACTTGGGATGTGGATTTGCATAAACCATGAACAATAAGCTCTATTGAATATTAGATTTGAAGTGCTCCCACAATTTCCCAATAAGCTTATAGAGACCAATTTAAATTTGTTGATTTCCAATAGTATAAATCTGGCTGTAGAGAGGATGTAATTTGTGTTTAAAATGAGAAATATTTTTGAATATCTACAAACGGAATAGATTTTTTTTCAGGAAGCCAAAATGATACTGTCGCAGATCATATCATTTCGGAACTCCTCCGCTTGGCGGCGCTAGTGTATATGGGAATGCTCGTTATCTAGCTCGTGTCTATCTTCTACAAACTGTTATGGGGGCTCGAAACCATTATGGTGAAGATCTTATAAATTCGGAATTTATCCGCTTGGCGACGCTAATTCAAATGTGTTATACGTAGTGGATACTTTATCTTGGAAATTGAAAGACTTGGAAAGTTACTATTTCTACAAACTTTTATGGAAGCTCAAAGTCATTATGCTAAAGACTTTATTAGTTCGGAGTTCATCTGCTTGAATGAATGTTAGTTAGCACACAGGAAAACCATAGACCAGTTATTCGGAGTATTTCCAGAGGTTCCTCCAGAAATTTCGCCGAAAGATCTTCATGATGTTCCTCCTGTAATGACGATCGTCCAGGAATTCCTCCGAAAGTTTCTCCACAATTTTCTCCGGAAATTATTTTAGAAATTCTTTCGAAAGTCCCTTCAGGAATTCTTCCAAGAGTTCCCCCACGATTATTCCAGAAGTTGTTCCAGAAATTCCTCCGAAAGTTTCTCCAGGAATTCCTCCGAAAGTTCCTCCACAAAGTGACTGTCGGAAGAATTTCGGAAATTCCTTCCGAAATTCCTCCGACAGTCCCTTCGAAATTCTTCCGAAAATTCCTCCAGGAATTTCGACAGAAGATCCTCCAGGAATTCCTCCAGAAGTTGCTCCCCGAGCAACACACTTGTCATACATGAGGTTCTGTAACTCATACAGGACTGAATTCAGTTTTATGTTTCTGCGACCAAATAAGACTAAAGTGTGCTGCTTGGGTCCACAAATTCCTCCGGAAAATCCTGAAGGAATTCCTCTGGAAGTTCCTCCAGGAATTACTCCGGATTTCCTTGATCAAATCATCCGGAAGTTCCTCGAGGAGTTCCTCCGGAATTCACGGTATCTTTTCAGAAATTCCAACAGTAATTTCCCTCCAGTAATCCTCCTTATATTTCTTTTGGACTTTCTTCGGAAATGTCCCCATAAACTTTTCCCAAATTACTTCGAGAACTCTCAAGAATTTCACTCTCATTTCCATCTGAAATTCACAAGAGATTCCTTTACTGGCGGAGCCAGCTATTATTATTTGGTGGGGCACCGCTTGGTGCAATAATAATAGCCGTTGAGAACAATTGTGTGATTGCATCGTGTGGTGCCCCACCTCTGTCTCCGCCCGTGGATTCCTCTAATCTGATCCTACCTCCAACCCACTAACTATGAATTTCTCCAAAACCTCCTATAGAAAATCCATTACAAAATATTCCAGAAAACTTTCGCGCACTCCTCCAGAAATTCCTCGAGGTATTTGCCACAAGATTCATTCATGAACTTCACCTGGAAATAGTTCGAGAATTTTCTTGTAGTTCTTTCAGGAATTCCTTCGCTTGAAGAATTTCTTTTTAAAATTCATGCGATAATGCTGCTGTGGATGCCTGCGCCCATTAGAACACGAATATAAGCTCGATTGGCAGAACGAAATGAAGAAAAAAATATTCGACGATGTCCTAAGGACATTCGCTCGGCCACGACACCCACCTGAACTTTTTTCAGGAATTTTCCTAGAAATTTCTGCTAATAAGGTAATCTTTTCCTGATATCAATAGAATTTCGAGAGGTTAATGATGTAAAGTCGAAATCTGCAAGCAAGCGATGGACTGGAATCCGCAGGAAATCGCAGCAATGGCAGATCTAAGGGCTCGTGGCAACAAAGTCTCAACAAAGACCAGGAGGAATTCTCGTAGGAATTTCACAAAGAGTTTCTGGAGAAATTGGAGAAGCATTTTTGAAGCGTATTTTCAAACATAATTTAAAGGAAACTCTTATATAACTTAGACCAAAGTACCATATGAAATTTAGTAAGCATTTCTGAAGGAATTCTGGGAACAAATTTTTAAATATCTCCCAAATTAATATAATAGATATTTTCCCACAGCATTTTTTGCATTTGTTTAATTATAAATCTGCTTTATTCCAGTTGTGGGTAGGTTGCTGTCGAATGATTTCGATTTATAGAGTTATTCGGAAATGAGGATAAATGCTGCATAATTGTAAGTAGGAATAGCCATTTGAACTTGGCTGAAAATATGCATTTCCAACAGGAAATACCATTCACGATAAGCGATTTACTAAACCTATCAGTTTGAATGCTCTTTTGAAAAAGATATGCGGCCAATTTCCATCGGCGCGCCAATTCATTTTTGACGGCGGTGGCGGCGTGTGAAAATCAACGGCAACGGCAGAGTGGCGCAGCAGTGCACAGGTCCAGTTTTGACCTCCTGAACAAATTCGTAGCAAATTCTAACTTTCCAAGTCCCACGGATCCCAAAATATCTAACCCAATGAGTATTCCCATACCGTGGGGCATCGAAATCCGTACAGCACCGAAATCCGTCCACTTCATGAGACATCAATAAATTAAAAAGGGTTAAAGGTAATAATTTTGGAAAACATTTATCTTATCCTGTTCAGATACTTGGCAGTAGGCTTTTAGTGTATAGAAATAGAAAGAAGGCTTTGAAATTAAAACAACAAAAATCAAAAACAAATCACCATCCACCAACCGCGGAGTTTCTGCCACCATTTTGTTTTCGTGCAGAGCATAATTGCACCGAAAGTAACTGTGTTTTAATTGCTAATTGCGAATCAATTCATAAGATAAGCGAAATACAAATTGAAGGGATCGCTTCTCAAGGTGCGTATTGAACTATTTACAGTGGTAGTTTAGTCAATCAGGCTGCTTCAATTTAAATATTTAGTTAAAAAATAGCTGTACGGATTTTGATCCTTTGATTCAAAATCCGTCCACGGTGGACGGATTTCGAGTCAGGAGTAGTTGATTTTATTCATTATTTTATCATGTTTTTCGAAGTTTTTAATGAGTAAATGTGAAACACTTCAAAAGTAGAAGCCTTCATGCTCCTATGCCAATGACAAATGTTTTATTTACGTTCGATTCCTGTTTTCTAATGACTTTTTCATGTACTAAGGTGCTTAAGTGTACGGATTTCGATGCCCCACGGTATACACTAGCGCCGTCTAGCGGATTAGTTCCGAAATAATGTGAACTGTGATAGTATGTTTTTGACCTCATGAATAAATTTGTAGAAGACGCCAACTTTCTCAATCTTACGGATTTCAAAATATTTAACCAAACGAGTATTCCCATATATACTAGCGCCGTCCAGCGGACGAGTTCCGAAATAATATGATCCAGTTATTCATATGTGAATGGTTAAAATTGTTATTTTATTCCTCTATAATGTTTCCATGGTGGTTCGATACCCCTCTCCGCTCTAGAATGGATGGCTCCCATACAGATGAAACATACTCATCAAGCAAATGGAATCAAAATAGCCATGAGGAGGTTTTTCAAGATAATACATGTTTCTTCGTTAGCTCGAGACCCCTGCCCCCACTAGAAGGGAGGGGGTCCAAACAAATAAAACATAAATTTCTGCATAACTCGAGAACTAATCAAGCAAATGGAAATCAATTTGGCATATGGATGTTTTTGAGAACAAGAAATGTCTCTAAGATGTTGCAGGTTGACAACAAGAAATATTTCTATGATAGTTCAAGACCCTTCGCTGCTCTAAAAAGAGGAGCTCGCTTAATGATGAAACACATATTTCTGCATAACTCGGGAACTAACCAAGCAAATGGAACCAAATTTGGCATGAGGGTTTTGAAGACAAGAAATGTTCATATGATGCTTTGAAACCCCTCCCTGCGCTAGATGGTGGAGGGGGCTCATATACAACTATGTAAATCACTAATTTCGAGAACTAGTCAAGCAAATGGAATTCAATTTGGCATGCAAAAAAAAGAGATTTTGACGTTTGCTCTGCAAATGACATCAAATAACAGAGCAAACGTTCTCCAAACCAGCGACTGTTAGATTTTCAATTTACAATTACAATTACAACCAAAACCTGTATAAGAACTGGGCATATGTGAAATTGGTAGATTCTTATTCAAAATTTGTAAACTCACAAACAAATTGCAAGAATAGCTTGCAAAATTGTAAGGTCTCATACAAATTTTATACAGATTTTGGTAGGTTCTTATACAGAATTGTTAGAAAATCTAACAACCACCGGTTGGGGTCAGCTAGATAAAAATAAAGAGAGTTGCATCGACCCAACGTGTGCTGCTCCATGAAAGAAGCCAAATTTATTTTGTTTTCACCATATTCTTACAAAACTCTATAATAATAATACAATAATACAGGATTCCTTGTCGAATGCAACGTGCTGCAAGCAAAGAGGTTAAGAATAAGAGCCTAAAAATGATGAAACATTTTGCGCACATACCTACGTTTAAACAGAGATATACTACAGAACATATACAAAATGGCACAAAGAGAAAAGTCAGTAAAGTGACTAACCTTAAACTAAGACACCCGAAAAGAATCCAATTGCATTCGCGTCAAAGCATGTTTGGTGTGAACCCGTCATTTTCACTAGCTCTAAACTAGACGACAGGGACCACACGCATAAGTAATTCAAACGCGTGAACCTCGACGCACTTCGTCAAATTATACGTGCCTAGAGATTCCCGACTTTCGCCCGTTCGCACCCGTAGTCATCAAAACCATCGCATCGTTGTAAATTTGATGCAACAGGCAGGAGCATTACCATCCATCGTAACGCCACGCCACCCATGGTATGGCCTCTTCGGAACAGAACGAGCAAACCGTTGATCATCACAATCGATGCGCATCGGTGCGGCGGCGGCGACGACGACGTCAACGACTAATTAAAACCATGCCAGCACGAATTTCTCCTGTAACACATTACGCACTCGGGGAGGCAACACCGCACGCGATTGGTACATTAAACAACCCCGCTTTTATATTGTTCTATTTTATTGGATGAGTATCGTTTTTCTCCTCATCACCAATGCTTGCACTGCCGCTTCTGCTATTGGGATTTAGCCACATGCTAGAGAGACTCAATTGCCTTCTGAAGATGGGGTTGACTTGTGCCATCATCAAGTCGAATGCAGACAAGACGGACGACCGCAGTTTAACCACGTTTAACATATAAAGCCTATCCGCCAGGGTGTTCCAAGTCGAATAAATGTTGGAAAGTTATTAAGAAAAAGTATATATGCAGTATTTCTCGGAGAATGTTTGGACGGCTTAAAACGGTATCCTTTATGGGCGATCTTGTAAGTTGCTTTAAGAACACTCGACTGAGTCGGTGCAATCATATGTGATACTCGCCTCATTTTGTAGTCGAGCACAAAACGTAAAATTTCTTACACAGCGATTTTTTTGGTTTACCCTACTAATGCTGAATGAAGGGGGTGAATAGTGTAGAGGGGAACGCGCTCGTGCGGATGAATTAAAATGTATCTAATGGATCTAATTTTACACTTGAGAGCATGCCACAGCCAGTGTTGGTTTAGTATTGCGCTCCTAGTGGCGGTGAAAAATCTGAACGTGTTTTTACACTTGGAATGGCTGCAGGAATTTTAAACGAAATCATTTGTGAGCATTTGTTGTGCAGAACATTATTCACGATACATACTCCGACCGACACGCAATTGTGTTTCGGAATACCAGCTGCATGTAGTAGAATTATATAAAACATGATATAAACATACTTGATGCCACAAAAACATTACAACGGATAATGTTTGAGTTCAGATACTTTAATTAATTACATTATCTACAAACCCAATCCTAATTTAGAACGCATAATAATGACCAGAGTACAATCCGTAAGCTTTTCTATGCGTGCCATTTCATGAATATGGCGTGTTTTGTGTGACAAGCACAATTATAATGCAGGAAGCCAAGAATGTTTTCCAAGAGATCATAATTGAAGAGTTAATTCGAAGAAGATTCTACACCCAACCGGTGATTGTTAAATTTTCTAAGAATTCTGTATAAGAACCTACCAAAACCTGTATAAGAACTGGGCATATGAAAAAATGCTAGATTCTTAAACATATATTTTATGAGACCTTACAATTTTGCAAGATTTTCTTACAATATTAGTTTGTGAGTTTCCATTTTTTGTATAGGAATCTAATAATTTCGCATAAGCCCAGTTCTTATATTGATTTCGGTAGGTTCTTATACAGAATTGTTAGAAAATCTAACAGCCGCTGGTTAAGTGTTCATCATCCAACCGGCGGTTGTTAGATTTACTCAATCTAGAATAAGTAACTCGTCGCATATAATGATGCTTTCGCGCATCTCAAATTATTATGCCATGCAGACACATGATTCGCTTTATGTGCAAAACTCTTGTAGTTCAACCACGTACTTCATCGCCACCACCAAGTCACTAAAGTATGCCGAGGCCCGTTCGTACGCAATCCAAAAGACCACACTATAAATTACCCGGGAGAGTTGCCTGGTCGCCGGCGTTTTGTGATGAGCCCTGACGATGATAATTTCCCTGCGCTGCTGATCGTGGTCCCGAGGAATGCAACGACGGCGATGGGATGGAGGAATATCTCTAAAATACGAAGCGTAACTAACGACTTGAACGTGTTGATAAGTAAAATTAGCTTTTAAATCAATCGAATCGTGTGGTGAATTTGGGTGCGCCGGCCGAAAGTGTTTCGACGTGGATTGGTTGGCTGGCTGCCACGCCAGACAGACGGCCGAGTTCAATTTGAATGTCGGGGGTCATCGCCGGATGACTGGGATGCGATTGAACCTCGTTGAATGGTGTCTCGGAGTCCTGCCTGGGGGAGTCATCCGAGGAGGGAAGTAATTGATTTGTAGATTTTTGTGCGATGGTAGGCTAAATGTGTTTGGAAAGATCTCGCCCGGATTGGGGCATTTCGGTTCGCACACGTCGAAGGTTAGTGGTGCTGCTTCTGCTGCTGGAGAGATGAGCGATAACCACGCGAGCCGCAGAATAAAATGATTTTAATGGCGGCTTTTAGAGATCGTCGTAGCAGATGTTTTGCTGATTGGAAATTAGCCGTTGGCATCAGGTCGCTTGATCTTAGGGCTCATGATATTTTGAGCTTTTAGCGTTTGAGTCTTTTATCTTCTGTGCGTGTCTAATTTTACTAACTTCTGGTTTTATTTACTTTCCATATAAGATTCAAATA
>NW_026943678.1:0-55133 GCF_024139115.2 Armigeres subalbatus
TTGATTGGTACCTTATTGTCCTGCTTCACTCATAGCTTTCTTAATTTCTTCAAATGATTCCGTATGTCGTGGTGTCCATTCAAAAGGTACGCCTTTTTGTGTTAATTTTCGGAGCGGTTCATCAATTGATGCTAAATTTCGAATAAATTTATTCATATAATTGGCGAGACCCAGAAAACTTCGTACTTCAGCTTCATTCTTTGGCTCGCGAAATGAAAGAACAGCATCTGTCTTAACTTTAGACGGTTGAATACCATCAGCCGTGATGGTATGTCCAAGAAAGTCTAGCTCTTTGACTTTGAACATGCATTTATCCCAGTTCAATTCCACATTACGTTGCTTAAAACGATTGAGAACCTACCCAACAAACAACGACAAGCTACAAATAAGCATCTAGGTTGAATTATTGTTTATTTGTGATCTTTGTAGCTGAATAAAATGGATGCTGAATAATTTGCTAGACAGATTTCATTTCAGCATTTAATCTAACTAATATTCGACATGACCTATTTATTTGTTTACTACCTTTATTTGAAGTCGAACTTACGTTTTCGTTTTATCACATTTCAGCACATTGGGGAAGTTTAACAATGTACTGAACTAATGATTTTTAAAGTTCTCTGTTCGACTATGATGTGATGCTCTGAAAGGGTGGTCGAATAGTAAGTTAATCAGCAGGCATTAGACATCCTTCTTAACCTTTGTCCTTCTTAACCATTGGATTTCAAATTTATCTGATCTATCGCACAGTGGAAAAAAACATGCTTTTTTCAGTTTGAGAGAAAATCTGGGTTCTAGATCTGGGAAATTTGATTTATAGAAAAATAATGATTTATTTTCAAGACATGCTTTTTATTTTCGTGATTTATTAAACTGTCGGAGATTATAACGAACAAAACTGCTGGAGCAATAAAAAAATCATGCATTCATGCGGAACTAAATTTACTAAAAGCCGGACATAACGCCGTTGAATAACATCGGAAAATTATTGAATCTTTGATGTGTGGAATCCCAATATTATCGCATGGATGTTGATCTTTATTGCTGCGAAATTGGAATAATCTTAGCATTTGACAATCATATCGCAACCGATTATCAAGAGATTCTGAGGAAGGCCGAATATACATTGATTTTATTTTCATAAATTCATAAATAGCATTGGGGACGGATTTTATTTTATCGTTTATCGACATTATTTTTACGTATTTTTCCTAGTGTGCGATGGTTATGACTGGTTGAACAATGGTTGAAATAAAAAATTGTACAGTTATTAACAAACTGTAGTTTGACAGATCGACTTATTGAATAAGAGTCCAATTATGATTCATATTCAGCAATAAGATTATTTATGTTATGCATTGAGTGAGCCATATCTAACAAATCAAGGATGGCGCGGATGACAACGTTACCGGCGGATGATCAAATGACAGCAGTTCGAGACCCGATTTAGGAAAATTTTAAAATGATTATATGAAAATAGCAACTGCTTCTGTGAGATCGCGTCCGCCCGCGGCTGCGACTAAATAAGACTGAGCTGTCACCATCTCAACAGCAATCATCATCATCAACAGTGTTGCCGAACACATAACAAATGCAAGAGCTACACATTTAATGACTGTTTACATATTGTGCATTTCATCATAAATTGTACGGTAATGCGCGTCTAATATACTACAATCCCCCTTTTGATATAAAAATGGCCAACATGTTTGGGTTATACATATTGAATTACTTAACGGTTTCACACCAACTCAAGATATCATCGCAAGTTATGCCAGACGAACTTCAGGCTAAATTTAAGTACATGGTCATTGTATCTACTGTTGTCATCTGGTAAATGTCTCTAGTATAAATTCACCACCATTTGATTGAACTTGTTACCAGATGATACATTATTATAGTCCAAACAGACTTGAATAAACTACAATGCACGCGTTCTAATCATTACTGCAATCCCACAAAGATTTCAAAATTAATTCCAGTGTCTTGATAATAGATTCCATCTTTAACTTCGCTTCACTTCAAATCACCAACTGAATTTCGATACAAGAACTGTCTTAGTCACGACTTATTTTTACCAACCCTTATGCCATGAATGACTGGCACTATATATCCACCTTTTACAGTATAATCCTATTGCTGCATGCCCTTCCTTCCTCTTCTTTCGAAATTGGCGACCATGTCCATTGATTCTTCACAATTAGCATCTATTTTTGAAAATTACCCCATCATCTGAATGTCTCATGAAGCGCCCAGATACTGATTCCTGCACTATTCCTGTAGATGAAACTTTCGAATGGATCTTTCAAATCTTTTTCTAAAATTAATCAACTTTCGCTACATAAGCCTGCTTGTGATACAAATCATCATAGTTTAATCAATAATGTTCACCGCTCACCACAATCCAATCAATAATGGTCATAATATTGTTAATCCAGATATTGTTAACTATTTCTATAAGTACTAGTATACCTGGCATGTTTCCATGTACTTCTACAAAACCGTAAATAGCATTCAAAACATATCAGTATATGCGGCTTTTTGTGATTATCTTGCCTAGGGTATGAACCCAAAAGCGCTATCCAACGCAGACCACTTTTCGACCAAACAGTATCCAATGTAGTCTGATTCGATATAAAGGAAAGGACTTCTGATGAAGCAAACGTTTCATGCAACGTCTTCAACATTTAAACTTGTACCCACATTTCAAGTTATTGATGACCTAATAATTATACACAAACATAGCACAACGTGAAAATATGCTCGCCTCAGGGCGAACTCAAGGGCAACTCCTCTTCACAACTTCATAACTATCCTCCTCGAATAGTGCGTTTCGTCAACCTATCACACAATAAATCGTCAAGGGTATGGATTCAATAACAGTCTCCCACCTACATTGCGCACACATCAAGCCTAAATCTCCGGTCATATGAAGTAAATCCGTACCTTAACCCTAACTTTGCCGTTCAAAAGTCGTACTCGACCGATGTAATCTCTTTCTTTCTTAGCTCCTCTCATGTCGACCGATTTATACACGAACAAACAAGTGTTTATAGAATACTGGCCAATATTAGAATGAATCCCCTGCTAACGTGAACTGCCCGGCATTCAATCTCATAATCAACAAACACTTGTGTAGGTATATACTACACAAACCAAGAAACTCCAGAACTGAGAGGAAATTAGTGAATTTTAGCGCAAAACAGTAAAATGTGACGAACAAACCATAATCATACTAACACCAGCGGGCATACCTCCAACATACTACAAATTAACTCTCACACCACGACCACACACCGGTTCGAACTACTATGAATTTTTATGCATCGACTGTCATTATATACAGTTCCACGTATTTTAAAAGAAACTTTACTATATTATGACAAATGCCCTCGGATAAAGAATTCGACCCTTCTTCTACAGGGCGACAGAAACTGTCTTCTTCACAGCCACCAACAAAAATGTACCTCTCATGTGAAACTACCGAATCCAAAGATCACACTAAATCACAAATAGTCAGGTCTACCCTCTTCGTTGCTACATCACAACCCATCTTATAACACACTTTTCTTCTTCTTTTTCTTCAATGACTCAATATTCCAACTGGAACTTAGTATTCTATCTGCACTTCCTTAATTGGAAGCTTTTCTATGCCCACCATTGCATGAGTATGTATCTTGTGTGGAGAGCACAATGGGTATACTATTCCCAGGGATCGAGAATGTTTCGAATCGAACTCGTCATCTCCGGACTGGGAACGCTACGCCTTCGCTCGCAAGGCTGTGTTGTTTCACTACATCTTCTGAATTTTCAATTAGGATAAAACCAGTCTGACCAGCCACATAGTCAGAAAAGAACTCTAAACGCACAAATCAGCATGCCTTATCACACCTACCAACGCCATGTATCAACCGTCTCGTTGAAATGCACAACTGAAGCCACTTCCATCGAAACCCAGCCCTCATTAAGTATTTCCACAATTTCCAAGCATGAAGGTATTGCAAAATAATGATATTCACCTGCTTTTATAATACATACACTCATCGTGCAGCCTACACGATGGGGCATTACTTTACCTGAAGAGCGTGTATTACAAAGTGTCGATACTATCAGAATTAGAACAATATTCATCGTCCATTCCCATACGAAATTGTGTTCCAAACGATCAGGAGACCTGTCCAATGCGGCACATGTCAGTACTCTTCCTACTCCTACAGGACTCTACCTTTACCCACCGATGAATCTATCATTCTGGAATCCTTTACACCGGAACAAGAATCAAACACCGCCCACTCGCAAATTGCAGCTGATGATACGCAGCCAAAGAAGAAGCGCAATTTCTTTCTTTCCACTTTAATGACTTTACATCTCAAACCGGGACATCGTTGCCTCCAGCACTTTTCAGATATCTACATGATGATAGTCAAGAGTTTGATAATTTCCAACCTCTCAAATCTCAAGATAGGGTCGTAATAAAATCCAGCCGCCTTCAACACATTCAACGTTTTAGCCATACATCTTACTGGTAATCCAAGCGAAGTTCCGAGGGTCTCAATAAAGACTATACTCAGTCGAGAAACTTCCGATTAATCTAAATATCACTCTACTTCCGAAGTGCATCTTGAATCATGCACCTCCAATCCACTTTATCTTAGTGCGACGACAAAGCTACCATCGCTCTTAAGCAACTAGTCACGGCACAACACTCTCCACCAAATCAAATAATGTCTACTATGCACTAAACTAAGAATTGGTCTTCAGTAAGTGAATACATCACTGTCAATTCATGACCATATTTTCTCCAAATTTCCAAAATTTAGCTTCTTAGCATTCGATGCTCGGCAATACCTTAGAACAGAACTCTGCGAAATACACCGATAAACACCCATGAGTGCACCTCTGCACACTCTGCCATCTCTTCTTTTTTAACCTCCAACTAATCTTTCCTCTTAAATGCAACCAAATGTCAAGAAGGCTTATGTTATGCAACAGGAGCATCTTTTAAATACAGATCTCTTCATTTTCGTTGAAATGCCAACAATGGACTTTTCCATATGAATACTGATCCTCACCTTATCATAATTCATTCATTATTTTATTTCTTTTCTCTCCGAGGCCGACACTCACTGTCATCAACATGTATTACTTCTCTAACTTCCAAGTGCTCAGAGGAAATCCATGTAATATTTGCGTGTCATTCTCATCAAAATTTTACATTTTCCTGCTTCAGTAAATCTCATTAACTCCGCGCTCTCTGAGAAAAACAACAACTATCCAAATCAACGAAACTTCATCCGGAAAACCAGAAGTCTTCCGCCCTCTCACATTTCAGGGAAACTCTCCGCACCACAATGACTACTGCAGAATTCACAGATTTCGCCTGACAACTCATCGTCCGGGAAATCCTATAAACTTCCGCTTGCTCCATGAAATGCCAAACATTTTCTCTATACCTTCAGAATCCACAGATTCTGTCAGATTTGCTTCATCTGGGAAATACTGAATATTTCCGCTTCTCCACGAGAACCATTCTCTCGAACTTTGCCCCTGGAGAATTCTTAAAATTCTCGCATCTAATACTAGGGAATCCTTCAGATTCCGCCTACTCCAAGAGAATCACTCTGATTCTCGCAAAGTTCGCCCCACGGAGAATTCTAGCAAATTCTCGCGTCTTTTTCTCATCCAGTCGGCAGTGAAACTATCATTTTCACTCCGCAAAATCCAACCAAGGAAAAGGTTCCACTGGTTCCAACATTTTTCAAACGAAACCATTACTTTCGTAATACAACGGCTAACCAGTATCCACTGGTTCTTTTTTCGGAGAAAATCTGCAATATTTACCTTTTACGATCCCATCCTCGTCGCCAGTTGTGAGATCGCGTCCGCCCGCGGCTGCGACTAAGAGCACCTCCACGGGAGTCCCCATCTGGGTCCCTATCGCTATTTCCGGGCCCCTAATAGGGACCCACTTTTACACCGGAGGTATCTAAACGGGAATGTAAAATAAGAACGCAACTCAAAATTAGCAGTGAGTCTCCAAATTTAGCGCCCCATACTGGGTTGCTAAATTTCCATACAGGGTTGCTATTTTGTGAAACGTCACTTTGGTATTGATAAAAAATTGCAGAAAATCTGTTTTTTTCTTTTTCAGAACAATTTCGACGTAAATTAAAAAACAAGGAGAATATTATTTTTTTTAACTAGTGTCCCAGTTCAACTCCTTGAAGAAATAATAAGGCAAAGACAAAGGTGCTGTTTGAACGAGATGGCGCCACAACATTTAAAGTAAAATGAATTTCCTTGTATGGACAAATCATCCGTTCTCATTAACTACGCATCGCATCAATATGAAACCTAGGTCAAAAAGCAACAAATAATTTTTAGATTTTTTGTTCCCACGACTTGTTTTACAGTTCTAAACAATAAAAGAGATTTCATTGTACCTCCATACTGAATTCTAGCTGTATACTTTCAATTTCTTCAAGACTGTTCTCCACCTCGTGTGTGTGGAAGGAACATTGAAAGTTTACGATATCGAACAGCAGGTGCCACTAGTGTATATGCAATATTACATTGATACAAACACACAGCAACACCACCTGTCGCCTGATAATGGAAATATTGCAATTATACCGTCAGGTGTAGTGGCTGTTGTTAAAATATTTAGGAAGGGCCTCAAGCGGATTTTTTGTTAGAACGCAACTGACGATCTCCTATTACAGTAATGGATCAGCTATAATAAGGAGCGATGCGCACCGGCGCCCGCTAGAGCCCGAAATATTCATGGATTTCTCGCGAAAGAAAATTCCACTGTTTTTATTTTGTTATTATGGTTATTCCGAGGGAAGGTCTTCCAGGAATGCCTCAGAAGGTTCCTTTAGTAATTGTTCAGTATGTTCTTCAAGTAGTTCCTCCAGAAAAGCTCCCGCAAGTTTATCTTTTTTGTCGTTCATCAAAATGATTTGTTTTGGAAATTCATCTTGGATCCCTCCGGGAGTTCCCCAGCAATCTTTGTGTTCTTTTAAGAATCTTTAGCAGTTCTCCCAGAATAGTTTTAGGATTTCTTCCAGATTCTCTCGGGATTTTTTTATTGGAAAAGCCCTATATTTTTTGTGGTTTCATTTGAAAACTCTCCGGATTCTTTCGGATGTTGTTACAATTTTTTTTCTCCGAGACGTCCTTCAGAGAAAAAAAAACTGTGGAAGCATTCCCGCTGGAAATTGTCAAGAGATTCTTGTGGGAAAACTGGTGGGAATTTCAGGAGGAATTTCTTCAACTGCAAGTATAAATCCCCGAAAGAAATTTCCAGGAGGAAGGAATTCCAGAAGGAATAACGGTGAAAAAATTTACTACGACGGGTCTTCAGCTAGCCTTGCGATCAAAAGCGTAAAATTGCCCTCCGGAGATGGCGAGTTCTATTCCCAATTCGGTCAAGGATGCTTTCGAGTATACCTATAGGCTCCATGGGCATAGTTGTCAGTTGTCACACAAAATACATACGCATGCAATGGCGGGCACAGAAAAGCTTTAAATTATAGATAGTAGAATCTATAGATGAGCGAAAGCATTCTTCTTCTTCTTCTTCTTATTGGCATTACATCCCCACACTGGGACAGAGCCGCCTCGCAGCTTAGTGTTCATTAAGCATTTCCACAGTTATTAACTGCGAGGTTTCTAAGCCAGGTTACCATTTGTGCATTCGTTTATCATGAGGCTGGCACAATGATACTTTTATGAGTCGAGACAATTTCCAATCCGAAAATTGTCTAGACCGGCACCGGAATCGAACCCAGCCACCCTCAGCATGGCCTTGCTTTGTAGCCGCGCGTCTTACCGCACGGCTAAGGAGGGCCCCTATGAGCGAAAGCATGGCTTAGTCGATTTTTTTGCCCGTGCACACGTGCATATGACGTCACAGCCCTTAACGTTTTCATTGAAATCGTGACGTCATGCTCGTTTGGAGACACTTTTGACAGTTCGTTTGGAGACAGTGGATTTATCTTCGCTCATCTATATATTCCACTATCTATACTTTAAATTACCCAACAAACAATTTATGCTGAATAAGCTAGTTTTTTAGCTGTAGAAGTTTGTTTTCAGTTGAATAAGCGCTCTATCAGCCTCCAATGTTTGTTGGGTAATAACTGATAAAATGCTAATAGAATACTAATTTCAGCAGCTACCCAAGTTCCAGTTGAAATGTAGAGCCATTGAAGAAGATGTTGACTACTTTTAGCAACGCCCGGTGAGAACTCAATATGTTTACGAAGTCGCTATACCTAAAACAAAAACCACCGGTGGGAAAATGGGGCGCTATCCTAAAATAGCACTCGGGAGGGAGCGCTATAATGAGAATAGCGATGAGGACTCCCGTGGAGGTGCTCTAAATAAGACTGAGCTGTCACCATCTCAACAGCAATCATCATCATCAACAGTGTTGCCGAACACATAACAAATGCAAGAGCTACACATTTAATGACTGTTTACATATTGTGCATTTCATCATAAATTGTACGGTAATGCGCGTCTAATATACTACAGCTTCAAAATACGTTCATTGAAGATCTTACTGATGTTACCTTCTATGCGTTATTATTTTCGAAGAATTCACATGTAGCTGAATTGAGGCTTAGTAAAATGCTTATTAAAGGTTTGTTGTTTTGTTGTTGTTTTTCAAAATGAGATTATGTAGTTGTATAACTTCGCCAAAATTGTGTGAACAATGCTTGAACAGAAGTTGTGATAAGAAATAGTACAGACATAATTCAACACAGCGCTGAATTAAATCATCACACTGATGTTAGTTCAACTAGTGAATGTTTGTTGGGTAAATAATACCAAATAGGATTATTTATTTTATGCTAAATAACATTTATTTCAAACAACAATATAAAAGTAAATTAGGCTACCTCATTCAAACGACTATCATGCTCTTCTACAGTCGCACCTTCAATGATAACATCGTCTAAATACCAATAGGTGCCTTCACAGCCAGTAAGTATTTCATCCATAATACGTTGGAATGCTTCTGGAGCAGTTACCAACCCAAATGGCAGTCGTTTGAATCTGAACAGACCAAGACTTGTTATGAAAGTTGTTACATCTCTTGATTCCGTTTCAAGCTCCACTTGCAAAAATGCTTCTCTAATATCTAATTTACTTCGTATCATTTTTCGACCTAAACGTGCCAAATACTCATCTTCTACAGGCATCGGATGGCGTTCCCTTAATACCGCTTCATTAACTCGACGCAAATCCAAACAAAGTCTAACATCACCATTCGTTTTTCCCACGACTACTAATGGTGATACCCAGCTCGTTGGTCCAATCTTGACTTCTATAATGTCCCTCGATAGTAACTGTTCAAGTTTTGTTTTCACAGCAGCTTCTAACGGTATTGGAATTCTCCTCAACGGTTGAAACACGGGTTTGACTTCGGGATCAGTGAAAATTTGTACTTGTATTCCAGATATTTTCGAAAATGGTTTCATGACCTTTGTGACCTGATTGACGTCTACTCCAACTTTCAATATACCCAACTGCTTCGATGTCTCGTCTCCCAACAAACATTGTTGTCTACCATTCACAACGAAAAATTCAGCCTTAACACTTCTACGACCTACGCAAATATCAGCAACAAATGTTCCTGTTACATCCAACAATCTCTCGTTTCCGTATGCCTTGAGTTTTCGAGCACATCCCTTCACGGACGAATGAATCTTGACGCCAGCGTTTTTCAACTTATTCCAAACTTCTGGTGTAATCAAATTACAATCGGCTCCTGAATCCACTAGCATATCCTGGTTCACACCACCAACGCAACACGTGATAATATTCGACTTATTTCCGGAGTAAAAAGCGTAATATGTTTTATCCGAATCAGTTGCTTCGGTATGCAATTCAGATTTCGTTTCAGTAGATTCAACAAGCCGCACTTTCTTCGATGTTTTGAGATCCTTTTGATAAGACGGAACACGTTTCTTGTCTTTTCGACACACTGTCTCAAAATGACCTCGCATCCTGCAATTCCTACATTCTTGATTTCGCGCAGGGCAATGCGGAGAATTTGAAAAATGACCATGCCTTCCACAGCTGAAACATTTCATTCCATTCCGCTGAATTTGATTGTTTTCGGTCAAAATACGGTTGTTGCTTGGAGCCATACTTGATCCACTAGCTATTTGTCCTTCAATACGATAAACACTTTCTCCTGGCGATTCAACATTAGACAAACCCTTCACTTGTTCCTCCACGCTCTCTATCATAGCACCCAAAGCCTCTATCTGTGATAGTGTTTGATCTTGATCCTCCTTTAAAATACGACTACGCAGTTCATTAGACTTGCAACCTTGCGCAATGATGTCAATTAGCGTAATTTCAGTTAAAACCTTTAAAATGCAATAAAATTACTAGGAACATATAAATTATGCATTGAGAATTTAGTACCAATACCTTCGAAATTTCAGTCGAGTATTTATCAAACCCACATTCAGAAACTTGTTGTCTTAAACGCAAAACAAATTGTGCAAACCGTTCGTCCTTTATCTGTCGCATTTCACGTAAGCGGTGCCTCTCAAGCGTGTCTTGTCGTACTGGTTTGAATAAATCATCCAATTTCTCCACCGCAAGATCGTACCAATGTTTTCAAGGAAACCAACGGAAACTTCTCTGTGTCGGGCAAATTAGCAAAAACTCGTTGCAGCTGCGGACCTCCAAGATACAACAGTTTAGCTCTCATGATCTTCTGGTCCTGTACACCGTGTGCTTCAAAATAGCATTCGAGGCCACATTTCCATGACTTCCACTCTCTAGCCAATCGTGAACGCTCAATTTGTTCACAGCAAAATGGTGGAATAGCTCGCATTTCCATTTCCATCTGTAAGTTGTGTTATGAATTAATACATTAATGGCGGTAAGCACCAACGAGGATAATACTCGATTTAATACGGGTTTTCATTAGTCCGGTATTAAAGTTAATACCTCGAACGGTAAGCACCAAGTTCGTATTAAGCACGCAGCCATATTTTACTATGAAGGCTTTTGCAGGTGGGTGGCACGACGCCATGTTTTTGCAGCCAACATCTCAGTGTAAAATTCATGATAGTATGTGTTTTGTTTACAAGCATCACATTTGATTCTCATTAGGATACAGAACTGTCAGTGGGATACGGTCGCGTAATGTTGGCTGCAAAACAAACCTATTGTGTGAGATAGGGATGCCACCGGGCTGGGCTTTTGAGGTGGTGTGCGTATGAGAATGATGGAATCATAAAAAATGCGTGATGACTTCTGTTGTTTGTTTTTATTCATATTTCGCTTCAAAATTTATCAGAACTCCTAAATCATGGTGTAAAATCGATTTCTTTTTCCGGAAAACTTCATGTTATTGTAGTTACCATTAGTTTTGGCATGAATTCCGCAAGTTTATCAAAACAACATCCTTCAGTAATTTCCCTTGAAATTGCTTTAGGTAATTCCACCGGTATTTAATTCAGCAATTCCACCGATGATTCATCGCTGTGAAATGCGCGAGCAGCCGGAGTGCGCGAGCAACAATTTTGTTCATGTGCAACCAAAAAAGTGGGGGCAAGAATCATTGCTAAATGCGCGAGCAAGTCGTTGCTAGCGCTAATCACTGTTAAATGCGCGAGCAGATCAAGTAAATGTGATTCAGCTCAAGTATAGTTATAACTATACTGCCGTGAATCGCATATTTGTCCCATATGAATAGGAAACCCAGCAAAGATGGGACAGATATGCGATTCACGGCAGTATAGTACATGAATTCATTATTTTAATTTAATTTGCTATAATTACACTCTCTAAATTAAATTCATGTATTGGTCGAATATATAGGTCTGGATTCTAAACTTATATGACAGTAAATATAGTGAATATTGATGTTTTGTACTATGTTCCCAACTATTGAAACAATCGACCAGAAATAGCTTTCTAGCAGCATACAGCCCTATGGGGACGCATATAAGGCATCCCTGAGAAGCACCCTGCCTACTGGGTTGGTCTTGGTAGGCCTGGGTTTTTGACTTATATGACCAGCATAGTGAATATTGTTGATTTGTACTTAGTTCGCTACTATTGAACCAATCAACCAGAAACAGCCTTCTAGCAGCATACAGCCCCATGGGGAAACAGATGAGGCATCCCTGAGAAGCACCCTGCCTACTGGGTTGGTCATGGTAGGCCTGGGTTTTTGACTTATATGACCAGCATAGTGAATATTGTTGATTTGTACTTAGTTCGCTACTATTGAACCAATCAACCAGAAATAGCCTTCTAGCAGCATACAGCCCTATGGGGAAACATATAAGGCATCCCTGAGAAGCACCCTGCCTACTGGGTTGGTCATGGTAGGCCTGGGTTTTTGACTTATATGACCAGCATAGTGAATATTGTTGATTTGTACTTTGTTCACTACTATTGAACCAATTGACCAGAAATAGGCTTCTAGCAGCATACAGCCCAAATAAGAAACAAATAAGGCATCCCTGAGAAGCACCCTGCCTACTGGGTTAGTCTTGGTAGGCCTGGGTCTTTGACTTATACGACCAGCAAATTGATAAGAAAATATTGATAATATATTATTTTGAGCTTTTTAGTGGAATGTTTTCACCTGTCATAAGACGAGTTTATACAATCCCATTGAATTCCACCACTTAATTGTATCTTGACAGATACGTATTTCGACCTCAACAGTAAGGCCGTCTTCAGTGTCTCGACTTAGTCGAGTCAAGTACGAGACACTGAAGACGGCCTTACTGTTGTGGTCGAAATACGTATCTGTTAAGATACAATTAAGTGGTGGAATTCAATGGGATTGTATAAACTCGTCTTATGACAGGGGATAGTGAATATTGTTGATTTGTACTTTGTTCACTACTATTGAACCAATCGACCAGAAATCGCCTTCTAGCAGCATACAGCCCCATGGGGAATCATATAAGGCATCCCTAAGAAGCACCCTGCCTACTGGGTTGGTCTTGGTAGGCCTGGCTTCTATGCTTTTTTGACCAGTATAGTGAAGGTTGCTGTTTTGTACTATGTGCGCTACTATTGATACGATCGACCAGAAATCGCCTTCTAGCAGCATACAGTCCCATGGGGAATCATATAAGGCATCCCTAAGAAGCACCCTGCCTACTGGGTTGGTCTTGGTAGGCCTGGCTTCTATGCTTTCGGAAGAAGTATGGTGAAGGTTGCTGTTTTGTACTATGTGCGCTACTATTGATACAATCGACCAGAAATCGCCTTCTAGCAGCATACAGTCCCATGGGGAAACATATAAGGCATCCCTAAGAAGCATCCTGCCTACTGGGTTGGTCTTGGTAGGCCTGGCTTCTATGCTTTTTTGACCAGTATAGTGAAGTTGCTGTTTTGTACTATGTGGGCAACTATTGATACGATCGACCAGAAATCGCCTTCTAGCAGCATACAGCCCCATGGGGAAACATATAAGGCATCCCTAAGAAGCACCCTGCCTACTGGGTTGGTCTTGGTAGGCCTGGGTTCTATGCTTTTTTGACCAGTATAGTGAAAGTTGCTGTTTTGTACTATGTGCGCTACTATTGATACAATCGACCAGAAATCGCCTTCTATCAGCATACAGCCCCATGGGGAATCATATAAGGCATCCCTAAGAAGCACCCTGCCTACTGGGTTAGTCTTGGTAGGCCTGGGTTCTATGCTTTTTTGACCAGTATAGTGAAAGTTGCTGTTTTATACTATGTGCGCTACTATTGATACAATCGACCAGAAATCGCCTTCTAGCAGCATACAGCCCCATGGAGAATCATATAAGGCATCCCTAAGAAGCACCCTGCCTACTGGGTTGGTCTTGGTAGGCCTGGGTTCTATGCTTTTTTGACCAGTATAGTGAAAGTTGCTGTTTTGTACTATGTGCGCTACTATTGATACAATCGACCAGAAATCGCCTTCTAGCAGCATACAGCCCCATGGGGAATCATATAAGGCATCCCTAAGAAGCACCCTGCCTACTGGGTTGGTCTTGGTAGGCCTGGGTTCTATGCTTTTTGACCAGTATAGTGAAGGTTGCTGTTTTGTACTATGTGGGCAACTATTGATACAATCGACCAGAAATTGCCTTCTAGCAGCATACAGTCCCATGGGGAAACATATAAGGCATCCCTAAGAAGCACCCTGCCTACTGGGTTGGTCTTGGTAGGCCTGGGTTCTATGCTTTTTTGACCAGTATAGTGAAGGTTGCTGTTTTGTACTATGTGGGCAACTATTGATACAATCGACCAGAAATCGCCTTCTAGCAGCATACAGTCCCATGGGGAAACATATAAGGCATCCCAAAGAAGCACCCTGCCTACTGGGTTAGTCTTGGTAGGCCTCGGTTCTATGCTTTTTTGACCAGTATAGTGAAGGTTGCTGTTTTGTACTATGTGGGCAACTATTGATACAATCGACCAGAAATCGCCTTCTAGCAGCATACAGTCCCATAGGGAAACATATAAGGCATCGCTAAGAAGCACCCTGCCTACTGGGTTAGTCTTGGTAGGCCTGGGTTCTATGCTTTTTTGACCAGTATAGTGAAAGTTGCTGTTTTATACTATGTGCGCTACTATTGATACAATCGACCAGAAATCGCCTTCTAGCAGCATACAGCCCCATGGGGAATCATATAAGGCATCCCTAAGAAGCACCCTGCCTACTGGGTTGGTCTTGGTAGGCCTGGCTTCTATGCTTTTTTGACCAGTATAGTGAAAGTTGCTGTTTTATACTATATGCGCTACTATTGATACAATCGACCAGAAATCGCCTTCTAGCAGCATACAGCCCCATGGAGAATCATATAAGGCATCCCTAAGAAGCACCCTGCCTACTGGGTTGGTCTTGGTAGGCCTGGGTTCTATGCTTTTTTGACCAGTATAGTGAAAGTTGCTGTTTTGTACTATGTGCGCTACTATTGATACAATCGACCAGAAATCGCCTTCTAGCAGCATACAGCCCCATGGGGAATCATATAAGGCATCCCTAAGAAGCACCCTGCCTACTGGGTTGGTCTTGGTAGGCCTGGGTTCTATGCTTTTTGACCAGTATAGTGAAGGTTGCTGTTTTGTACTATGTGGGCAACTATTGATACAATCGACCAGAAATTGCCTTCTAGCAGCATACAGTCCCATGGGAAACATATAAGGCATCCCTAGAAGCACCCTGCCTACTGGGTTGGTCTTGGTAGGCCTGGGTTCTATGCTTTTGACCAGTATAGTGAAGGTTGCTGTTTTGTACTATGTGGGCAACTATTGATACAATCGACCAGAAATCGCCTTCTAGCAGCATACAGTCCCATGGGGAAACATATAAGGCATCGCTAAGAAGCACCCTGCCTACTGGGTTAGTCTTGGTAGGCCTGGGTTCTATGCTTTTTTGACCAGTATAGTGAAGGTTGCTGTTTTGTACTATGTGGGCAACTATTGATACAATCGACCAGAAATCGCCTTCTAGCAGCATACAGTCCCATAGGGAAACATATAAGGCATCGCTAAGAAGCACCCTGCCTACTGGGTTAGTCTTGGTAGGCCTGGGTTCTATGCTTTTTTGACCAGTATAGTGAAAGTTGCTGTTTTATACTATGTGCGCTACTATTGATACAATCGACCAGAAATCGCCTTCTAGCAGCATACAGCCCCATGGGGAATCATATAAGGCATCCCTAAGAAGCACCCTGCCTACTGGGTTGGTCTTGGTAGGCCTGGGTTCTATGCTTTTTTGACCAGTATAGTGAAGGTTGCTGTTTTGTACTATGTGGGCAACTATTGATACAATCGACCAGAAATCGCCTTCTAGCAGCATACAGCCCCATGGGGAATCATATAAGGCATCCCTAAGAAGCACCCTGCCTACTGGGTTGGTCTTGGTAGGCCTGGCTTCTATGCTTTTTGACCAGTATAGTGAAGGTTGCTGTTTTGTACTATGTGGGCAACTATTGATACAATCGACCAGAAATTGCCTTCTAGCAGCATACAGTCCCATGGGGAAACATATAAGGCATCCCTAAGAAGCACCCTGCCTACTGGGTTGGTCTTGGTAGGCCTGGGTTCTATGCTTTTTTGACCAGTATAGTGAAGGTTGCTGTTTTGTACTATGTGGGCAACTATTGATACAATCGACCAGAAATCGCCTTCTAGCAGCATACAGTCCCATGGGGAAACATATAAGGCATCGCTAAGAAGCACCCTGCCTACTGGGTTAGTCTTGGTAGGCCTGGGTTCTATGCTTTTTTGACCAGTATAGTGAAGGTTGCTGTTTTGTACTATGTGGGCAACTATTGATACAATCGACCAGAAATCGCCTTCTAGCAGCATACAGTCCCATAGGGAAACATATAAGGCATCGCTAAGAAGCACCCTGCCTACTGGGTTAGTCTTGGTAGGCCTGGGTTCTATGCTTTTTTGACCAGTATAGTGAAAGTTGCTGTTTTGTACTATGTGCGCTACTATTGATACAATCGACCAGAAATCGCCTTCTAGCAGCATACAGCCCCATGGGGAATCATATAAGGCATCCCTAAGAAGCACCCTGCCTACTGGGTTGGTCTTGGTAGGCCTGGGTTCTATGCTTTTTTGACCAGTATAGTGAAAGTTGCTGTTTTGTACTATGTGGGCAACTATTGATACAATCGACCAGAAATCCCCTTCTAGCAGCATACAGCCCCATGGGGAATCATATAAGGCATCCCTAAGAAGCACCCTGCCTACTGGGTTGGTCTTGGTAGGCCTGGCTTCTATGCTTTTTTGACCAGTATAGTGAAAGTTGCTGTTTTGTACTATGTGCGCTACTATTGATACAATCGACCAGAAATCGCCTTCTAGCAGCATACAGCCCCATGGGGAATCATATAAGGCATCCCTAAGAAGCACCCTGCCTACTGGGTTGGTCTTGGTAGGCCTGGGTTCTATGCTTTTTTGACCAGTATAGTGAAAGTTGCTGTTTTGTACTATGTGCGCTACTATTGATACAATCGACCAGAAATCGCCTTCTAGCAGCATACAGCCCCATGGGGAATCATATAAGGCATCCCTAAGAAGCACCCTGCCTACTGGGTTGGTCTTGGTAGGCCTGGGTTCTATGCTTTTTTGACCAGTATAGTGAAGGTTGCTGTTTTGTACTATGTGGGCAACTATTGATACAATCGACCAGAAATCGCCTTCTAGCAGCATACAGTCCCATGGGGAAACATATAAGGCATCGCTAAGAAGCACCCTGCCTACTGGGTTAGTCTTGGTAGGCCTCGGTTCTATGCTTTTTTGACCAGTATAGTGAAAGTTGCTGTTTTGTACTATGTGCGCTACTATTGATACAATCGACCAGAAATCGCCTTCTAGCAGCATACAGCCCCATGGAGAATCATATAAGGCATCCCTAAGAAGCACCCTGCCTACTGGGTTGGTCTTGGTAGGCCTGGGTTCTATGCTTTTTTGACCAGTATAGTGAAAGTTGCTGTTTTGTACTATGTGCGCTACTATTGATACAATCGACCAGAAATCGCCTTCTAGCAGCATACAGCCCCATGGGGAATCATATAAGGCATCCCTAAGAAGCACCCTGCCTACTGGGTTGGTCTTGGTAGGCCTGGGTTCTATGCTTTTTTGACCAGTATAGTGAAAGTTGCTGTTTTATACTATGTGCGCTACTATTGATACAATCGACCAGAAATCGCCTTCTAGCAGCATACAGCCCCATGGGGAATCATATAAGGCATCCCTAAGAAGCACCCTGCCTACTGGGTTGGTCTTGGTAGGCCTGGCTTCTATGCTTTTTTGACCAGTATAGTGAAAGTTGCTGTTTTATACTATGTGCGCTACTATTGATACAATCGACCAGAAATCGCCTTCTAGCAGCATACAGCCCCATGGAGAATCATATAAGGCATCCCTAAGAAGCACCCTGCCTACTGGGTTGGTCTTGGTAGGCCTGGGTTCTATGCTTTTTTGACCAGTATAGTGAAAGTTGCTGCTTTATACTATGTGCGCTACTATTGATACAATCGACCAGAAATCGCCTTCTAGCAGCATACAGCCCCATGGGGAATCATATAAGGCATCCTAAGAAGCACCCTGCCTACTGGGTTGGTCTTGGTAGGCCTGGCTTCTATGCTTTTTTGACCAGTATAGTGAAAGTTGCTGTTTTATACTATGTGCGCTACTATTGATACAATCGACCAGAAATCGCCTTCTAGCAGCATACAGCCCCATGGAGAATCATATAAGGCATCCCTAAGAAGCACCCTGCCTACTGGGTTGGTCTTGGTAGGCCTGGGTTCTATGCTTTTTTGACCAGTATAGTGAAAGTTGCTGTTTTGTACTATGTGCGCATAGAACCCAGGCCTACCAAGACCAACCCAGTAGGCAGGGTGCTTCTTAGGGATGCCTTATATGATTCCCCACGGAGCTGTATGCTCCTAGAAGGCGATTTCTGGTCGATTGTATCAATAGTAGCGCACATAGTACAAAACAGCAACTTTCACTATACTGGTCGAAAACGCATAGAACCCAGGCCTACCAAGACCAACCCAGTAGCAGGGTGCTTCTTAGGGATGCCTTATATGATTCCCCATGGAGCTGTATGCTGCTAGAAGGCGATTTCTGGTCGATTGTATCAATAGTAGCGCACATAGTACAAAACAGCAACTTTCACTATACTGGTCGAAAAGCATAGAACCCAGGCCTACCAAGACCAACCCAGTAGGCAGGGTGCTTCTTAGGATGCTCATATGATTCCCCATGGAGTTGTATGCTGCTAGAAGGCGATTTCTGGTCGATTGTATCAATAGTAGCGCACATAGTACAAAACAGCAACTTTCACTATACTGGTCGAAAAAGCATAGAACCCAGGCCTACCAAGACCAACCCAGTAGGCAGGGTGCTTCTTAGGGATGCCTTATATGATTCCCCATGGAGCTGTATGCTGCTAGAAGGCGATTTCTGGTCGATTGTATCAATAGTAGCGCACATAGTACAAAACAGCAACTTTCACTATACTGGTCGAAAAAGCATAGAACCCAGGCCTACCAAGACCAACCCAGTAGGCAGGGTGCTTCTTAGGGATGCCTTATATGATTCCCCATGGAGCTGTATGCTGCTAGAAGGCGATTTCTGGTCGATTGTATCAATAGTAGCGCACATAGTACAAAACAGCAACTTTCACTATACTGGTCGAAAAAGCATAGAACCCAGGCCTACCAAGACCAACCCAGTAGGCTGGGTGCTTCTAGGGATGCCTTTATATGATTCCCCATGGAGCTGTATGCTGCTAGAAGGCGATTTCTGGTCGATTGTATCAATAGTAGCGCACATAGTACAAAACAGCAACTTCACTATACTGGTCGAAAAAGATAGAACCCAGGCTCACAAGACCAACCCAGTAGGCAGGGTGCTTCTTAGGGATGCCTTATATGATTCCCCATGGAGCTGTATGCTGCTAGAAGGCGATTTCTGGTCGATTGTATCAATAGTAGCGCACATAGTACAAAAAACAGCAACTTTCACTATACTGGTCGAAAAAAAGAGAACCCAGGCCTACCAAGACCAACCCAGTAGGCAGGGTGCTTTAGGGATGCCTTATATGATTCCCCATGGGGCTGTATGCTGCTAGAAGGCGATTTCTGGTCGATTGTATCAATAGTAGCGCACATAGTACAAAACAGCAACTTTCACTATACTGGTCAAAAAAGCATAGAACCCAGGCCTACCAAGACCAACCCAGTAGGCAGGGTGCTTCTTAGGGATGCCTTATATGATTCCCCATGGAGCTGTATGCTGCTAGAAGGCGATTTCTGGTCGATTGTATCAATAGTAGCGCACATAGTACAAAACAGCAACTTTCACTATACTGGTCGAAAAAGCATAGAACCCAGGCCTACCAAGACCAACCAAGTATGCAGGGTGCTTCTTAGGGATGCCTTATATGATTCCCCATGGAGCTGCATGCTAGAAGGCGATTTCTGGTCGATTGTATCAATAGTAGCGCACATAGTACAAAACAGCAACTTTCACTATACTGGTCGAAAAAGATAGAACCCAGGCCTACCAAGACCAACCCAGCAGGGATGCCTTATATGTTTCCCCATGGGGCTGTATGCTGCTATTTCTGGTCGATTGTATCAATAGTAGCGCACGTACAAAACAGCAACTTTCACTATACTGGTCGAAAAGCATAGAACCCAGGCCTACCAAGACCAACCCAGTAGGCAGGGTGCTTCTTAGGGATGCCTTATATGTTTCCCCATGGGGCTGTATGCTGCTAGAAGGCGATTTCTGGTCGATTGTATCAATAGTAGCGCACATAGTACAAAACAGCAACTTTCACTATACTGGTCGAAAAAGCATAGAACCCAGGCCTACCAAGACCAACCAAGTAGGCAGGGTGCTTCTTAGGGATGCCTTATATGATTCCCCATGGAGCTGTATGCTGCTAGAAGGCGATTTCTGGTCGATTGTATCAATAGTAGCGCACATAGTACAAAACAGCAACTTTCACTATACTGGTCGAAAAAGCATAGAACCCAGGCCTACCAAGACCAACCCAGTAGGCAGGGTGCTTCTTAGGGATGCCTTATATGTTTCCCCATAGGGCTGTATGCTGCTAGAAGGGTCGATTGTATCAATAGTAGCGCACATAGTACAAAACAGCAACTTTCACTATAATGGTCGAAAAAGCATAGAACCCAAGCCTACCAAGACCAACCCAGTAGGCAGGGTGCTTCTTAGGGATGCATTATATGTTTCCTCATGGGCTGTATGCTGCTAGAAGGCGATTTCTGGTCGATTGTATCAATAGTAGCGCATAGTACAAAACAGCAACTTTCACTATACTGGTCGAAAAAGCATAGAACCCAAGCCTACCAAGACCAACCCAGTAGGCAGGGTGCTTCTTAGGGATGCCTTATATGATTCCCCATGGAGCTGTATGCTGCTAGAAGGCGATTTCTGGTCGATTGTATCAATAGTAGCGCACATAGTACAAAACAGCAACTTTCACTATACTGGTCGAAAAAGCATAGAACCCAGGCCTACCAAGACCAACCCAGTAGGCAGGGTGCTTCTTAGGGATGCCTTATATGTTTCCCCATAGGGCTGTATGCTGCTAGAAGGCGACTTCTGGTCGATTGTATCAATAGTAGCGCACATAGTACAAAACAGCAACTTTCACTATACTGGTCGAAAAAGCATAGAACCCAGGCCTACCAAGACCAACCAAGTAGGCAGGGTGCTTCTTAGGGATGCCTTATATGATTCCCCATGGAGCTGTATGCTGCTAGAAGGCGATTTCTGGTCGATTGTATCAATAGTAGCGCACATAGTACAAAACAGCAACTTTCACTATACTGGTCGAAAAAGCATAGAACCCAAGCCTACCAAGACCAACCCAGTAGGCAGGGTGCTTCTTAGGGATGCATTATATGTTTCCTCATGGGGCTGTATGCTGCTAGAAGGCGATTTCTGGTCGATTGTATCAATAGTAGCGCACATAGTACAAAACAGCAACTTTCACTATACTGGTCGAAAAAGCATAGAACCCAGGCCTACCAAGACCAACCCAGTAGGCAGGGTGCTTCTTAGGGATGCATTATATGTTTCCTCATGGGGCTGTATGCTGCTAGAAGGCGATTTCTGGTCGATTGTATCAATAGTAGCGCACACAGTACAAAACAGCAACTTTCACTATACTGGTCAAAAAAGCATAGAACCCAGGCCTACCAAGACCAACCAAGTAGGCAGGGTGCTTCTTAGGGATGCATTATATGTTTCCTCATGGGGCTGTATGCTGCTAGAAGGCGATTTCTGGTCGATTGTATCAATTGTAGCGCACATAGTACAAAACAGCAACTTTCACTATACTGGTCGAAAAAGCATAGAACCCAGGCCTACCAAGACCAACCCAGTAGGCAGGGTGCTTCTTAGGGATGCCTTATATGATTCCCCATGGAGCTGTATGCTGCTAGAAGGCGATTTCTGGTCGATTGTATCAATAGTAGCGCACATAGTACAAAACAGCAACTTTCACTATACTGGTCAAAAAAGCATAGAACCCAGGCCTACCAAGACCAACCCAGTAGGCAGGGTGCTTCTTAGGGATGCCTTATATGTTTCCCCATGGGGCTGTATGCTGCTAGAAGGCGATTTCTGGTCGATTGTATCAATAGTAGCGCACATAGTACAAAACAGCAACTTTCACTATACTGGTCAAAAAAGCATAGAACCCAGGCCTACCAAGACCAACCAAGTAGGCAGGGTGCTTCTTAGGGATGCCTTATATGATTCCCCATGGAGCTGTATGCTGCTAGAAGGCGATTTCTGGTCGATTGTATCAATAGTAGCGCACATAGTACAAAACAGCAACTTTCACTATACTGGTCAAAAAAGCATAGAACCCAGGCCTACCAAGACCAACCCAGTAGGCAGGGTGCTTCTTAGGGATGCCTTATATGTTTCCCCATGGGGCTGTATGCTGCTAGAAGGCGATTTCTGGTCGATTGTATCAATAGTAGCGCACATAGTACAAAACAGCAACTTTCACTATACTGGTCAAAAAAGCATAGAACCAAGACCAACCAAGTAGGCAGGGTGCTTCTTAGGGATGCCTTATATGATTCCCCATGGAGCTGTATGCTGCTAGAAGGCGATTTCTGGTCGATTGTATCAATAGTAGCGCACATAGTACAAAACAGCAACTTTCACTATACTGGTCGAAAAAGCATAGAACCCAGGCCTACCAAGACCAACCCAGTAGGCAGGGTGCTTCTTAGGGATGCCTTATATGTTTCCCCATGGGGCTGTATGCTGCTAGAAGGCGATTTCTGGTCGATTGTATCAATAGTAGCGCACATAGTACAAAACAGCAACTTTCACTATACTGGTCGAAAAAGCATAGAACCCAGGCCTACCAAGACCAACCAAGTATGCAGGGTGCTTCTTAGGGATGCCTTATATGATTCCCCATGGAGTTGTATGCTGCTAGAAGGCGATTTCTGATCGATTGTATCAATAGTAGCGCACATAGTACAAAACAGCAACTTTCACTATACTGGTCAAAAAAGCATAGAACCCAGGCCTACCAAGACCAACCCAGTAGGCAGGGTGCTTCTTAGGGATGCCTTATATGATTCCCCATGGGGCTGTATGCTGCTAGAAGGCTATTTCTGGTTGATTGGTTCAATAGTAGCGAACTAAGTACAAATCAACAATATTCACTATTCTGGTCGTATAAGTCAAAAACCCAGGCCTACCTAGAGTAACCAAGTAGGCAGGATGCTTCTCAGGGATGCCTTATATGTTTCTTATTTGAGCTGCATGCTGCTAGAAGGCTATTTCTGGTCGATTGGCTCAATAGTAGCGAACAAAGTACAAATCAACAATATTCACTATGCTGGTAATATAAGTCAAAAACCCAGGTCTACCAAGACCAACCAAGTAGGCAGGGTGCTTCTCAGGGATGCCTTATACGTTTCCCAACTGGGTTGTATGCTGCTAAAAGGCTATTCACTGTTTTGATCATATTTGCGCGAGCAAATTCAAGTCCGCGAGCATAATATGACTTGCATGCAAGATGATCGCGCCGCTATTTCTTTCAAATAGATGCCCCCCAATATTTCTACGCCCATTGTGCTCGCGCGGTCCAACTGCTCGCGCATTTAACTTGGCTCGATGATTCTGTAATTCCAGCGCAAATTCTAGCAGTCGAAACAGCATTCCTCCAAGAATTCCAGCAATAATTATATATATAATTCGTCCAAGAATTTCTCTAGCAGCTCCACCAGTGATTTTTCTTTTATAAAATACCACGAATTCCTCCCGGAACTTTATGAGACCTCCACAAGGAATACCTCCCGGATCTTCAAAAGCAATTCCTCCAGAAACTTCACCGGCAATTCCTCCAAGAACTATAATAGGAAATCCTCCAGCAACTTCACCAGGAATTCCTCCAGAAACTTTAAGGACCTCCATTAAAAACTCATCCAGAAACATCACAAGGAAATCCCCCCAGAATCTCCACCAGGAATTCCTTCAACAATTTCTCCAGGAACTTCAACAAAAATGCCTCCAAAAACTCCGCAAACAATTGAACCAGGATCTTTACAAGGTTTAATCCAGCATTCCCACCAGGAAGCAGTTCCACCAGCAATTTCTTCAGGAATTTCATCAGCAATTCCTGCGACAGCTTCAACAGCAATTTCCACAGGAACTCCACCAGTAATTCATCAAGGAACTTAACCAGGAATTCCCTCATATGATTCATACTATTTTTTTCAAGGAACACCAGGAATTTCTCCGGCAACTCAACAAGCAGTTCTTCCAGCAGCTGCACCAGCAATTTCCTCTGGAACTCTACCAGGACTTTATCCAGCAGCTTAAACACAGCAGGAACTTCTCTTGCAACTTTGCTACGAAATCTACCAGTAACTCCACCGGAAATTTCTCCGACAAATAAATTAAGGGTTCCTCCATTAACAACTCTTCCAAGAACATACAAGAACTTCCTCCAGGATCACCATAAGCAACTCCTGCAGGAACAGCCTAATCAGAAATTTCTCTAGAAGCATCAGCAGGAATTCCTCCATAAACTCCTTCCCCGCCAGGAATTCGTTTTCCCAACAGGAACTTCGTCAGGAATTCCTCCAGTAGCACAGGAAGCATCTCCAGGAACTCCACCTGATAATCTCTCAGAAATTCCACCAAGAAATCCTCCAGGAACACCACCAATAATTCCTGTCGGAACTCCAGCAGCACCACCAGAAATTTTTCCATGAGCTCCACTAGAATTTCCTCCAGCCGCTGAAACAGCTATTCTTCCAAGAACTCCACAAGGAATTCTTTCAGTATTCAATCAAGAAATTCTTCACTCATTCCATTAAGAATTCTTTCATTAACTTCACCATCAACTCCTTCAAGAACTGCACAAGGACTTCCTCCACGGACTCCACCAGAAATTCCTACAAGAACACCACCAAGAATTCATGCAGGCACAATAACAGCCCCACAAGCTAATCCTTCAGCAGCTGGAGGAATTCCTGGGGGAAATTCAGGAGGAATTCTTGGATTAACTTCCGGAGGAATTCTTGGAGGAACTTCCGGAGGAATTCTTGGAGAAACTTCCGGAGGAATTCTAGGAGGAACTTCCGGAGGAATTCCTGGAGAAACTTCCGGAGGAATTCCTGGAGGAACTTCCGGAGGAATTCATGGAGGAACTTCCGGAGGAATTCATGGAGGGACTTCCGGAGGAATTCATGGAGGAACTTCCGGAGGAATTCATGAAGGAACTTCCGGAGGAATTCATGGAGGAACTTTCGGAGGAATTCCTGGATTAACTTCCGGAGGAATTCCTGGAGGAACTTCCGAGCGAAATCCTGAAGGAATTTCTGGACGAAATCTTGGAGGAACTTCGGTACAAAATCCTGGAGGAAATTCCAGAGGAATTCCTAGAGGAACTTCAGGACGAAATCCTGGGGGAACTTCCAGACGAAATCCTGGAGGAACTTCCGGAGGAATTCCTGGAGGAACTTCCGGAGGAATTCCTGGAGGAACTTCCGGAGGAATTCCTGGAGGAACTTCAGGAGGAATTCCTGGAGGAACTTCCGGAGGAATTCCTGGAGGAACTTCCGGAGGAATTCTTAGAGGAACTTCCGAGGAATTCCTAGAGGAACTTCCGAGGAATTCCTCGAGAAACTTCCGAGGAATTCCTCGAGGAACTTCCGGAGGAACTTCCGGAGGAATTCCTGGAGGAACTTCCGGAGGAATTCCTGGAGGAACTTCCGGAGGAACTTCCGGAGAAATTCCTGGAGGAACTTCCGGAGGAACTTCCGGAGGAATTCCTGGAGGAACTTCCGGAGGAATTCCTGGAGGAACTTCCGGAGGAATTCCTGGAGGAACTTCCGGAGGAATTCCTGGAAGACCTTCCGGAGGAATTCCTGGAGGAACTTCCGGAGGAACTTCCGGAGGAATTCCTGGAGGAACTTCTGGAGGAATTCCTGGAGGAACTTCCGGAGGAACTTCCGGAGGAATTCCTGGAGGAACTTCCGGAGGAATTCCTGGAGGAACTTCCGGAGGAATTCCTGGAGGAACTTCCGGAGGAATTCCTGGAGGAACTTCCGGAGGAATTCCTGGAGGAACTTCCGGAGGAATTCCTGGAGGAACTTCCGGAGGAATTCCTGGAGGAACTTCCGGAGGAATTCCTGGAGGAACTTCCGGAGGAATTCCTGGAGGAACTTCCGGAGGAATTCCTGGAGGAACTTCCGGAGGAATTCCTGGAGGAACTTCCGGAGGAATTCCTGGAGGAACTTCCGGAGGAATTCCTGGAGGAACTTCCGGAGGAATTCCTGGAGGAACTTCCGGAGGAATTCCTGGAGGAACTTCCGGAGGAATTCCTGGAGGAACTTCCGGAGGAATTCCTGGAGGAACTTCAGGAGGAATTCCTGGAGGAACTTCCGGAGGAATTCCTGGAGGAACTTCCGGAGGAATTCCTGGAGGAACTTCCGAAGGAATTCCTGGAGGAACTTCCGGAGGAATTCATAGAGGAACTTCCGGAGGAATTCATAGAGAAACTTTCGGAGGAATTTCTGGATTATCTTCCGGAGGAATTCCTGGAGGAACTTCCGGAGGAATTCCTGGAGGAACTTCCGGAGGAATTCATGGAGGAACTTCCGGAGGAATTCCTGGAGGAGCTTTCGGAGGAATTCATGGAGGAACTTCCGGAGGAATTCCTGGAGGAACTTCCGGAGGAATTCTTGGAGGAACTTACGCAGGAATTCTTGAAGGAACTTCCGGAGGAATTCTAGGAGGAACTTCCGGAGGAATTCCTGGAGAAACTTCCGGAGGAATTCCTGGAGGAACTTCCGGAGGAATTCATGGAGGAACTTCCGGAGGAATTCATGGAGGAACTTCCGGAGGAATTCATGGAGGAACTTTCGGAGGAATTCCTGGATTAACTTCCGGAGGAATTCCTGGAGGAACTTTCGGAGGAATTCTTGGAGGAACTTCCGGAGGAATTCCTGGAGGAACTTCCGGAGGAATTCCTGGAGGAACTTCCGGAGGAATTGCTGGAGGAACTTCCGGAGGAATTCCTGGAGGAACTTCCGGAGGAATTCCTGGAGGAACTTCCGGAGGAATTCCTGGAGGAACTTCCGGAGGAATTGCTGGAGGAACTTCCGGAGGAATTCCTGGAGGAACTTCCGGAGGAATTCCTGGAGGAACTTCCGGAGGAATTCCTGGAGGAACTTCCGGAGGAATTCCTGGAGGAACTTCCGGAGGAATTCCTGGAGGAACTTCCGGAGGAATTCCTGGAGGAACTTCCGGAGGAATTCCTGGAGGAACTTCCGGAGGAATTCCTGGAGGAACTTCCGGAGGAATTCCTGGAGGAACTTCCGGAGGAATTCCTGGAGGAACTTCCGGAGGAATTTCTGGAGGAACTTCCGGAGGAATTCCTGGAGGAACTTCCGAAGGAATTCCTGGAGGAACTTCCGAAGGAATTCCTGGAGGAACTTCCGAAGGAATTCCTGGAGGAACTTCCGGAGGAATTCCTGGAGGAACTTTCGGAGGAATTCCTGGAGGAACTTCCGGAGGAATTCTTGGAGGAATTCCTGGAGGAACTTCCGGAGGAATTCCTGGAGGAACTTCCGGAGGAATTCCTGGAGGAACTTCCGGATGAATTCCTGGAGGAACTTCCGGATGAATTCCTGGAGGAATTCCTGGAGGAATTTCCGGAGGAACTTCCGGAGGAATTCCTGGAGGAATTTCCGGAGGAACTTCTGGAGGAATTCCTGGGGGAACTTCCGAGGGAACTCCTCGAGTGATTTTTGAAGGCAGTCGTGGAGGAATTTCAAAAGGAATATCAAGAATAATTCCCAATCGAACTCTTGGTGGAATTCTCGGAGGAACTCCTGCGGTTAATAACTCCTGAAGATTTTTAGAAGAAAGTTCTGGAGGAACGCCAGGAGGAATTCCTGGTGGAACTTCTGAAGGACTTTCTGGAGAAACTCCTGGAAGAACGCAAGGAGGAATTACTTGAGGAACGTCAGAAGAAATGCCAGTTGGAACTCCTGACGGAATTTTAAAAGTAACATTTGGAAGAACGCCAGAAGGAAACTTTTAAGAAAATCATGGTGGAACTTCTATGGGAACTCTTAGTGGAATTCCTGGTAGAACGCCAGTAATAATGTCTGGAGAAACTATTGGAGGAGTTCCCGGAGGAATGCCAGATAAAATTCCAGAAGGAATGCACCATCTCTTGGTGAAATTCTTGGAGGAACTCCTCGGAAATTGCTGGAGGAATTCCATAAGGATCGCCAAGAGAAAATCCTAGGAATAAATATAATATTTAAATTATAATAGAACTCTTGGTGGACTTTTTGGAGGAACTCCTGAAGATTTTTTACAATATTTTTTAAGAAATTCTCCCAAAATTTGCTCATGAGTCCGGGATATTTCTATGGACACCCCAGAAGTCTAAAACTTTCTTACGGGCTTACTAGAATTTTTCATAATTCGCGCACTTTTTTGTCAGTTGCTTCATAGAAATCCCAAATGACTTCTACAAATTATCAAATAATTTTTCAGAGCTCCCTAGAATTCTTGAATTAATTTCCTATGATGTGAAATTTCTCCCGATGGAATTCCAGAAAAAGTGCTCTAGAATTATACAGATCTCCTGAAAGAATTTTCCAAAATTCCCACAGTATTTTTCCATAAATAACTTAAGAATTTCAACAGGAATTCTCACTTGGGTTACCCAGAATTCCTTCACGGGTTCCGGCAATTTATACGCACGGATTCAACAGAATCCGGATTTTTTAGAATTCGCAAAGGGTTTTCCCAGAACTCGTATAACTCCCAAAAAGATTCCCTTGAATTGGTGGAGGAATTTTCAATATATCTTGCTCTTTGAAAATCAGTAATTCCCGGTAAAAGTTTAGTTCGGATGTGTGATTATAATCCATTTCTATTTTATAAACACATTCTTCAAGATTTTTATTTTTCTGATTTGAAAACTGTTTCATAAACACATCCCGGATCACTCGGGTTCTTTTCCCCCAAAGTAACATTAAATAATCCCATCAATAATGTACTCGGCTGTGGTTGTGCTGTTTTCCACGTCGTTCCGCTTTACCAGGGTGTGGTCAAAGGTTAAAATGTTCTTGTAGCAATTCTTGCCCTGGTTTTTGCGCGGCTGATCCTACCGCCACGAGCTATGTCGCCATTCCTGCCGCTGTGCAGATATGAACTCCTCCAAGAAATTGCTCTTGTCGTAGCAGTGGGTGCCATTTCACGCTGCAGTTGCACGATCCGAGCGTGATGCGCATCGCGTTGAACGGTTGCCACAAGTGCACCACGGTACCGCACGTCTCCACCATCGGGTTCTGCTTGTAGTACTCGATCAGGTTGCACAGGGTGTTGAATTTAAGACCGAGTGATGACGCCGGTCACTTTGTCCTCTGTTCGCACCGAAAGTATAGTCGCCCGTTTTGCTCTTAGATACGTGGACCCGCACCTTTCAGCCGTTGTTTGTGCTCGATATTTTGTCCGTTCATTTCCTTCCACTGGCCCCCGTTTTCCATATATGATAGTGGACCAACTCCAACAGAGTGGTAAACCCCTTCTTACAGGCCGAATAGGTCGCAATTGGTCTGGATCTTGAGGGTCACCTCTTTGCCTCCGTGGACGGACAATGTTGAGGCACCCGGACTCGATGACGATAACCGCGGCGAAATTGATCCATCGAATCCACACTCCAGATAAAGCCGTTCCGCCTCGACACTTGGAACTAATGGATAATCCGAACGGGAAATTATCTCCTTAGTCCAGAAAATCAACAACGTCGGCGGATAGTCGTGAAAATTCCGGCAATAAATCACAAAAAACTTTTTAAAAATTACGATTAGTTGAGAGCGCGACGAAACAAAACTCGTAAAACTCAAATTGAAAACAAAAGCAAAAACTGACATTTGCTCCACATACACATGTGTTAGTGAGAGCAAGTTAAGATTTGGCTGCGTACATACAGAAAATCTCGGATTATCTTAATACGCCAAAATCGGGGTATTAAGTGAAAATCCGAGATTAAATATGAGGATAATATGGCTTGAAGCATACCGAAATCGAGGATAATACGAGATTTGCGTATTATCCTCGTTGGAGCTTACCACCATAAGTGTTGTTCATAATTGTATTGCATCACACAAATTCGACTAATTCTAATGACCATTGCCATAGCTACAACACAACAGATTTTTCTTCTACTTCCAGGTAGATACTAAAAAATAATACGTTCGCTACTAAAGTAGAAACTCCATGTGGATCCTAAATCCGACCGCTATCACAAAGATAGAATCTCCGTTGTTTAAATTCCAATTTTGATCGCTACCAAACCGGTAGAGTCTCCATTCTTTGGATCCAAGATCCGAACGCTACCATAATGGTAGAAGCTCCATACAAACCATTTTTTCTTAATTTTAAATGCTCAACATTGAAATATATATACCTATTTTAAAAAAACTACCTTATCCTTTCACCTCGTTGCCAGATTGTAAGGTTTGAATCTTGGTCAATTCTGGGTCTGCATACAAATAAAACATCTGTCCATAAGTACGGTTGGGGCAAGAATGACTTTTCTATTTATTAAGTGTTGCTTAGATGCATTCTAGAATCATAGCTTACTATTGCATGTTCAGACCTACAGACGCTCTTGCCGCAACATGCAATGTTTTGAATTTAAAACAACAAAATAAAAAAATAGAGTTTCATCAGCTCAGATTTGAATAACATAGGGGTAACGGCTCAAACCTTGGCCCATTATGCTACGGTTGAGCACATTTATCGTTATAAATCTTCATATATTGCATTTCCAACCAGAATTATTCCATCAGCCGGCTTGCTTACATTTGGTGTTGACGCCAAATAGCGAAAAACGGCGATGAATGTCCGCAATATCTCATTTAAACCAGCGAAAGTCTCGAGAGAAATTGACAAAATGTCGGCATCCTTGTCCCTATCAGGTGGATCATTTTTCAGCCCACTTGGGACGAGTGATTGTTGATTTCGAACATACGAAAGATAAAGATGGGTTGCTGTTTGTTGTACCAGTCATTTTGCTTGCGTTGAATAAAGACAGCATGCAATAAATAGAGAAAATCAAATCATCTGATTGAGCGTGAATGAATCGCCTGCTTTGAGCGCGCTTACAGCGGCACACTAGGAGTTAACTTTCTGAAATCAGTATGGCGAAAGGCATCTAAGGTTCGATTTCTCAAAATTAAGCACTTTCATCAAAAAAATATTTGGTAGGCATGGTAGCGGGCACCTTCCTACATAATCGGTACCAAATAGTTTTTCATGAAAAGTTTCTTATTTTGAGAAAACCCGCGTTAGATGACTTTCGCCATACAAATTTCTGGCGGTTAACTCTTGCTGGCTATTTTGCGCATATACTATAGCGCCTGGATGTGATAGCGGCGAGTAGAAAATCAGCCACTGCCAATAATTCATTCTAATAAGGTACCAATCAAAACGAATAATGCAAGAGATGGCGTTTTTTCAATGGTAGTAAAATCGAAATTTTATCACTATTAGACTACTAATCAATGCAAACTAAGTGCAGGAAATAATCTTTTCACCTCATACTTCATTCCTTATCACTACTTTCTTCTAAAACACCACCGTTTTCCATAAATTTGCAAAATACTTGATTTTTCCATACATTTTATCGATTTCCAACTACCATTCTTCCATGAGCTCATGGTGAAAATTTTGAAAATCTCAGAACATAGAGTAGCAGGATTAACAACACAGATAGAAACGCCGGTATCGCCACTCAGTGACGAGTACCGTAAACATGGTGCACGGAAGGTTGTTGTCTACACTTTTTACGGCTGCTGCACCCTGGAAGCAAATGTCATCGAAGTAAACAGTCGGTCCCTTATTGGTTGCATGAAAAATACTACCACATTGATTGTAAGAGTGCGTTTCAGATTCCCCCAATAGCACGCTTACCAAGGACATGCTAACGAAAATACTATTATATGAATCATTTATTTCCCAAATATTCACCATATTTGCTAGTGAAGAAGTTTAGAAAAATGAAAACTGTATTAAAAATTGCAATTGCAAAAAGGCTACATGTTCTAGCCCTCATGTTGTGCCTTCAAACAAATTGCATACGTTAATTATTGGCTGCCGCATAGTTTTGAGATTTACTGCTAGTTGAAACCATGGCAGTTGTGTTGCTCTCCCTCTCGCGATACTCTCAAAGAAACTTTTGTTCCAAAACGTAAACAATGATTTAGGTGGGGATGATGCAAAATGCACTACTGAAGAAAGCCAATTATAAAACTTATTCTAGGCAATAGGAGACCGTCAGTTGCGTTCTAGCAAAAATTCCGCTTGAGGCCCTTCCTAAATATTTTAACAACAGCCACTACACCTGACGGTATAATTGCAATATTTCCATTATCAGGCGACAGGTGGTGTTGCTGTGTGTTTGTATCAATGTAATATTGCATATACACTAGTGACATCTGCTGTTCGATATCGTAAGCTTTCAATGTTCCTTCCACACACACGAGGTGGAGAACAGTCTTGAAGAAATTGAAAGTATACAGCTAGAATTTAGTATGGAGGTACAATGAAATCTCTTTTATTGTTTAGAACTGTAAAACAAGTCGTGGGAACAAAAAATCTAAAAATTATTTGTTGCTTTTTGACCTAGGTTTCATATTGATGCGATGCGTAGTTAATGAGAACGGGTGATTTGTCCATACAAGGAAATTCATTTTACTTTAAATGATGTGGCGCCATCTCGTTCAAACAGCACCTTTGTCTTTGCCTTATTCCTTGCTTTGTACTGTGCATAAACAGTTATAACTGAGCCAACTACCTGATATTATTACACAATTATTCATAAATACAATTATTGGATGCTTGTTTTCAACTCTGCCTGCATTGAAGTTTCATGATTGTTACGTGCGTTTGACTCCACTCCTCCCTATATCGATCAGCTGTTGTGAATCCTCTCAAATCTCTCACGTGTATCAACTTCCCGAGTTGAAAGAATACTTTTTCGGAATCATGTTACAGATCAAAATACTTTTTGCAAGCAATAGTATAGATCTAAATTATGATGTAAGGGGCCATCCACACAGTACGTCACGCTCCTAGGGGGGAGGGGGGGTTCCGAGCAGCGTGACGACTCATACAAAAATTTTAGAGTTTCAATACAAAAAGTGTGACGAAGGGGGGAGGGGGGTTGAAAATCGCCAATTTTTGCGTGACGTACTTTATCTATGGATCTTCCCTAATTTGACTTGAAATTATTCACATGAAATGACGTTGAAAGTTTATCTAATGAAATATATGATCCATTGTATCTTTCCATTATTAAATGAGAAAATGTTTGTAGGATTCGTGCGAAAGAAGATATTCATACACTAATTGAATCATTTATTTGCGAAATTCTGAAGAAAATGATGTATCGAACCCAAAAGGTTGATGCTTGAATCGCTTTCGCTTGAATCGTGTTTGAAAGCCGTAAGGTAGGCAATTATTCTTGGCATGTTCTGCGAATGAAAGCGATTATATCGTGTTTCGAGAAAAGCATCATGAGGCCCATTCACAAACTACATGACGTTTTAGGTTGTGGGAGGGTACATGTCTGAGCGTTAAGGACTTTTCAGAATCGTACAATATATTAAGCATTCTTAGAGGCTTGGTGTGGGTTGATTTTAGCGTTATGTAATTTGTGAATGAAACTTAACCGCTGAGTGGATTAACCTGTGTTTGCAAGCATCAGATATTCTATTTGCAGCTTTCGGTTATTTTCTCCAGTACGGGTTATTGGTGAGAATGTTTTGATGTTAGAGTTTCACCCATACTAACGTAGTGCTACAAATCGAAAGCGCATGCCAACATTTGACTACAGGTGCCCCAGTATTGTCCAGAAAAGTTTTGGTTGATAATGTCGCTATACTAATAGAAATTGTGAAATAAAAATGATAGCTGACATAGTGTGGTTGGTATCCATTCATCTGATGTGCGAAAGCAGGTATGTTCATTCAGAAAACTCTTTTATTGGGCAAAAGAAAAACTCTAGTACAGCCAGCCTGCATAAGTCAACGAAACATGGCTGCTAAAAAACCGAGTCAAAGTGATTTTTCACGCAACATAATTGCTTTTAATAGTTTAAGAAGTGTATAAATCTAGAGTTATGAAGCAGATATATGTTTGATACACTTTTCTAAAGAAGCAGTGGTTAATATCTCCCTACAAATCGACGTATTATCGCTGAAATATTGATTAATTTGCGTGATGAGCCAATGTTACATCCAGGGCCAACATTACCGCCAGTTACCCTACCTTTGCTTGAAAGTCCTCCGTCTTACCACGACTCCATCTCACACTTCGAAATAAATACCTCTTGAAATAAGCAGAACAGATGAAAGAACTGTCATCTATTTTTAGAACAACACCAACATCGCTCCACTCTTAAATCAATAGCCTTGAACCTGTGAATTCAATAGCATAGCACTTTCAATGAATCGCCTGCTTTGAGCGTAATAGGACGAGACCAGCGGCATTCTAGCTAAAATTCCGCTTGAGGCCCTTTCAAATCATTTCAACAACACTAGTACACCTGCTGGTATAAATTGCGATATTGACACTATTCGCCTTGACGGCAGTGAGAAAACAAAATGGGGGTTGGGTGATGCTTTTTTATTTCACCCGGCAAGGCATACAGGACGTGAATTTTAAAATTCTTGTTAAACCGTTAAAACGCGTTTTAGCCGGAAATAGTTAGATTTTTCGAGTTAGAAATTTAATTTACTTACAGATTAGCAATACTAAAGCCGAATTATTTTGATTAAAAAAACATGTATTGATAAGTAGCCAAACATGTAGTTTTCCAAAATTCTAATACTACGTATTTAAAATCTTTTAGTAAATTAGTTTTTAAAACATTTTATAAGCATTTTAAAATATATTTCCTATCTTCACCATGTTGAAATACAGTGATTTCACGCACACGTCCGTCTCCACTAGATGGCAGCAGCGCGGCTTCGTCAAACCGAATCAAACGAGAGGTGGCGATGCTGCGTATTTATATCAATGTGATTTTGCATATACAGCAGTGACAACTGTTGTTGAATGGCGTAAGTTATTTGTACACTCTAGGTGGAGAGCAGTCATAAAGAAATTTGTAGTAAACCGCTCGAGTTTAGTATGGAACTGTAATCAGATCTCATTTATTGTTTAAAATTACAAAATGCAATAAGGGTATAAAAAATCAGAAAAATATTTGTAGCTTTTCTACCTAGGTCACATATCGCTGTGATGCGTAGTTAGTGAGAACGGGCCATTTGTCCATACAAGAAAATTCATTTTACTACAAATGTTGTGGCGCCATCTCTTTCAACCAGCACCTTTGGCCTTGTCCTATTACAGCGGCACACTAGGAGTTAACTTTCTGAAATTAGTATGGCGAAAGGCATCTAAGGTTCGATTTCTCAAAATTAAGCACCTTCATCGAAAAAATATTTGGTAGGCGTAGTAGCGGACACCTTCCTACATAATCGGAACCAAATAGTTTTTCATGAAAAGTTCCTAATTTTGAGAAAACCCGCGTTAGATGCCTTTCGCCATACAAATTTCTGGCGGTTAACTCATGCTGGCTATTTGCGCATATACGATAGCGCCTGGATGTGGAAGCGGCGAGTAGAAAATCAGCTACTGCCAATAATTCATTCTAGTGGAGACATTATTGGTGCTGATCGAAGTGCTAATCATTTCAACATCCAGTGAGTAGTACTTTGATCAACAGTGTTGATGTTATGGAATTGTCTGCATTCAACACACTTGTGAAAGGTGTGACACCACTTCAAAATCAAAGGAATATCATTTTCAATAATAGTGATTTTAAAGTTGATCATTCAATAGATGGAACAGTTAAATTGAGCGTGTTGATATTTTACCGTGTATAGGAGTGTTTGTTTTCCTTTTATCGCCACTCACCAGGGGGAGAAGGCGGAGCACTGAATCCCTACCCCAACATGTGCGACATCTGGATTTGGTTCTAAACTGTAAGGGCATCTTTAGTAGAGTTATAAATCGTATGGGAGTTAGGAAATGAAATTGTAACTGTAAAAATGCCATCTTCAACAGGAGTTATAGTTTTAAAAATTCGAACAGTTTCGTCGGGAAATTTATAACTGGAATACTGCTCAGTTGTATTTTTGCACGAATTTGCAACAGAATTTACTCGAGTTTTATTTCGTTCAAAACAATAGAAGATGACGTCATCAGCTACTAAAAATACTGTTTCATCGACATCATAACAGTTTGACATTTGAATTGGCCTCGGAAGATTATTTTTTCGTTTTCCAGTATAAAACATGTGCAGCTTATAACTGCTACTGAAGATGCATTTCTTGTTTTATATCTTTGACAGTTATAAAATATAAAACTTGGGAAATAAATATAACTATAACTGTAACATTACTAAAGATGCCCTAAACCATCAGAGTCTATTATCACAGACAAACAGACATAACACTCGTCAAATTTCCATCGTTCACTGATTTACTGGCCAATTTAAATAATCTTTAGTTGGCCAATCGATCACTTGTGGCGCGCGCATCGGATTTGCTCGAGTTTGACGTTTGCTCACTACCGCCATCTGGTTCGTGATTTGCCCAACTAACTGATATCAACAGATGTCGTTAGTGTTTGAACGACGATGAATTTGATGATTGAATGTTCAATGTGTTATGTCTGTTTGTCTGTGCTATTATATAGAGTTGCGCAAAGAGGATCTTCTTACTCTTATTCTGAATGATGCTCTTGTTATTATGTTGAAAACTTTCATTTTTGTTCAACCCTTCAAGTGACTTCACGGGAGTGATCACTTCTAAAGCTTTTTAATTCGATACCAAAGTCACCTACACGGACATTTGGAAGTACCCATTATATGGGTCTAGAGTACCCATTTTTTGAATCGGTATGAAGATGTCAAAAAATGGGCTTTTTAATGACAACATAAAATGGGTAAATTAACCACAATTTATACTTCCTCTTCGACTAACTTCAATGCGCAAATATTACCCGTGAAATAGTTTTTCAACACCGCCATCATTTTACAAGAGAAGTTTGTCATTGGCACACGCAGCGAAATTTTGTATGGTTCAACTAATCAAAATTATTGTTGTGTTTAAAATCGGTCTATTGTTGAATTAAACGAAAAATATATCTATGTTTGAAACAACAAAATAATTGTAATTTCAACAATATTTCTTTTTGATTTCTACATGCATGAATTCCTAGCAGCGTGTATTTTTTGAAGTGTACTCCCGTTTACAGATCCATTTGGCAAAAATATGACAGAAAGGAAATTGCTGAAATAATAAAATTATTATTTCCACGGAAACTTAAACCTTAAACCGATGGTCAACAGGTGAGACATCAAATATATTTTCTAAATAATTGATACGAACTCTTTTTCCGTTAGATAACGGAAGGATAACGATGGCAGGCAGCAAAGATCGACACCGCTTCGGAAATTATCATGAAGGTTGCGAATTTTGGGACAGAGCCATGCCATGTTACAGTGTATTCATAGGCGGTATTCTTGTTTGTTAAATTATCCACAAAGAAGAGCAAAATAAATTGATGTATAATTAATCGTCACATGATTTTTTATTTCTTTTGATTGGAAAAAAAACTTATTTTGGTAAAACAAATTATTATTTCAACAATAATTATTGTTGAATTGATCATGTTTGCGTAATTGAATCAAAAGCATATTGATGATTGTTTCAACAATAATATTGTTGAAACAACAATCATGCAACTCCAACCATGATTGTAGAAACAACAATATTCTAGATTGATTCAAAATGAAAATATTATTAGCCCTGAGCTAACAATATTTATTGTTGAATTCAAACCGAAATATTGTTGATCCTACAATACATTTTTCTGCGTGCAAGAAGTCATTAAAATCCAAGTTAAAATCCAGGAGTGTGCTTTGTTCAAAGTCGCTACAATCCGGAAATGGTTCCGGGCGGAAAGCAAGACATCCGTTGATGTAAAGTGGTAGGATTTTTTGCTGAGTCGTAAGTGAAGTAAGTTTTTCCATTCACAATACAAAACAATATATTTTTCTATAGGATTTCTTTGATTAATTACAGTGACCTGTTCCGATCTCATATACAAGCACCTTTCCTCTGCAGAGAACTATGGCTTTGCACCTGGTACCCGACGAATCAAATTCATCTACCGCAAGTCAAACTAAGCTTCTACCTCACAAGAAGAATCATGTGAATGTGGAGGATCATTTTCCGATAACGAGGACGATGATGTCAGGTGAATTTGGCTCCAAAATGTATGTGAAATGTAAAGGAAAGCGATAATAAATTTACAAAAAAGTTTTGCTGACGTTCTTTAATTACGATCGTGTTAATATCATACTGTCTGTGCTTATTTGGATAGACAAATTATTTATGTAACATAACCTCAAATCTACAAAACAAAAAAATGGGGCTTATTTACCCATTTCGCCAATAAAATTCAGGAGCAAAAAATACCCATTATTTGAAGTTCGGAGGGAATACTCATTAATGAGTAAATCGAGTTTACCCATTTAATGAGTTATGCCGCTTTTCTTCAAAATGGGTACGAAAATACCCATTAATGGGTACTTGAGAGCTTCCGTGCGCACACTTGTGAGAGCTGTTGTGTAAACCATCGCACAGATGGAGCTAGGTAATGAAAGGAGAGTAATTGCCAAGAAATTTGAAGAACTCTATATATGTGAAGGCACGTCGGTTTGTCTGTGTTAACACCGTCGTGTGTCTTCTTCTTATTTTTACTTCACGCAGCGAAATTTTGTATGGTTGAACTAATCAAAATTATTGTTGTGTTTAAAATCGGTCTATTGTTGAATTAAACGAAAAATATTGTTAAAACTACAATATTCTATGTTTGAAACAACAAAATAATTGTAATTTCAACAATATTTCTTTTGATTTCTACCTACATGAATTCCTAGCAGCGTGTATTTTTGAAGTGTACTCCCGTTTACAGTTCCATTTGGCAAAAATATGACAGAAAGGAAATTGCTGAAATAATAAAATTATTATTTCCACGGAAACTTAAACCTTAAACCGATGGTCAACAGGTGAGACATCAAATATATTTTCTAAATAATTGATACGAACTCTTTTTCCGTTAGATAACGGAAGGATAACGATGGCAGGCAGCAAAGATCGACACCGCTTCGGAAATTATCATGAAGGTTGCGAATTTTGGGACAGAGCCATGCCATGTTACAGTGTATTCATAGGCGGTATTCTTGTTTGTTAAATTATCCACAAAGAAGAGCAAAATAAATTGATGTATAATTAATCGTCATATGATTTTTTATTTCTTTTGATTGGAAAAAAGCTTATTTTGGTAAAACAAATTATTATTTCAACAATAATTATTGTTGAATTGATCATGTTTGCGTAATTGAATCAAAAGCATATTGATGATTGTTTCAACAATAATATTGTTGAAACAACAATCATGCAACTCCAACCATGATTGTAGAAACAACAATATTCTAGATTGATTCAAAATGAAAATATTATTAGCCCTGAGCTAACAATATTTATTGTTGAATTCAAACCGAAATATTGTTGATCCTACAATACATTTTTCTGCGTGTTGGATTCGTCTACACGGACAGATAAATCAACCCAAACTTTGAGTTCAATATACGCACTATTGAGAATATGGCAGAAAAAATTTACCCAAATTTGGGTAGTTTTCCCTTTCTTTCCCATGATTGCTATCAAAACTAGAGCAAGATGCAAACACCTCACCGAGGTTGCTCAGCCCAATAACCCAAATTTGAGTAAATTCAATATTCTCCATTTTGGGTTGATCAAGGTCCGCTTTGGATAAATTAAACTCAGCTTTGGGTAAATTGTTTACATGGGATTAAAGGCAAACTACCTAGTGTCAGAAAAGTCATTTTACTCAAATTTGGGTTATTGGCCCAAACCACGGTTTTGAGTGCAAACAACCCACTTTTGGGTAGTTTTGGTTTTCAGTGTATTGGGTAGTTTATTTCTTCCGTGAGAGGGTGTAATTCTCGATTGACTTTTCAAAAGGACCTAAGTAACATTTTTTTCATGAATTAATTTGAATAACGCAATCAACAGAAAAACATGAAAGCTTTCGATTGCAGTACTCAAATTAGTTCATGAAAAAAATGTTACTTAGGTCCTTTTGAAAAGTTAAGCGAGAATTGTATTATTAATACAAAAGATATTTTAGTTACTAGATAAAGATTGTCGCTTCGGTTCCCTTTGTTCTGCTGTCCGAAACATGTGTGGTACATACCTGTCAAGTCGTATGGATTTTCCTTCTTTGACATTTAGCTCCCCTATCCTCGCCAGCAAAAGATGTTCCGGACAGCGACGACAGCGACAATCTTTATCTAGTAACTAAAATATCTTTTATTAATACTAATGACACACTGATGGTATTCGTACCAAACCATGGTACAATATGTACTACACGTAAAAAAATAACCTTATATGTTATGGCAAAAAACCATTCGAAAATACTTATACTCTTCATTATGTCACCTAATGAATGATCCCATATCAAAAAGCTAATAACATTCATACGTTAATGAAAAGTATAAGTTTCGGAATGTATGTGACTAATGCGATGTATAAGTTTATTCTTATCCAGCTTTCCACGCTCGGTAATGGCGGCTTGTCGGTGTGTAAAAATCAATCAGTCACTGTACTTTTTGACACTAGCTGGAGGAAAACTCACTGGCGAAAAGGCCTTTTTTCCCTTCCCCTCACCCAGGAACGCCAGTGAGCTTTCCTCCAGCTAGTGTCAAACAGTACAGTGACCGAATGATTTTTACACAGCAGCAAGCCGCCATTACCGAGCGTGGAAAGCTGGATACCTATCATTAAGCGCTTGCTTTGGCAAAAAGTATTAGAAATATTAATAATAAATAACATTAATTTTTTTTACGTGTAGGGTACATAACCGTGGTATAGACGAATCCAAGTAAAAATAAGAAGAAGACACACGACGGTGTTAACTTTGACAGATCCTACAGCGCAGCATAGGGAGATCATTTTAAAATGCTTATAATAAATTCTAGACAAATTGTAATTAAAATCTGATTGATGTATGATACGGACAAAGTTCCGAACTGTATGATAGATACATTTTTGGAAAATATTAAAAAAATTGAGATAAGCTTCCAGATATGTAATTCAGAACTTTTTCCGTACCGTACATCAATCAGATTTTAATTACAATTTGTCTAGAATTTATTATAAGCATTTTAAAATGATCTCCCTATGCTGCGCTGTAGGATCTGTCAAAGTTAACACCGTCGTGTGTCTTCTTCTTATTTTTACTTGGATTCGTCTATACCACCATTGACGAATACATAGACGGAGTGGTGGCCATTTTTTCGGGCACCACTATATACCCCTGGGGAGTGACGGATTACAATTATTACAATCACTCGACCATTGAGAAGCCCCTCAATCCAAATCACGTCAGTTTGACAACAGTTGTCATTTCCATTTTTGTTTACCTCCTGTTTCTGATTCAAAAATCAATGAATCGAGACGAGTTTGTTTAATCACGGTGGAAACCAATGTTCTGAAGCCAAAACAAGAAACACAACAGCGGTACACTCGAGGTCGGGGAGTGAAACGTACCAGCAATTACGCTAAAGTGGTACCCACCAAGAAAATTCAACCTCGAGCGATTCCCGACCCGGATCCGCCGGTTCAATACATTTCGTCGGTAATTGTGGATGGTCAGGATGTTTACTATACATACTCAAAAAGTAGGCGACGATAGTTCGGAAGCAATTGGATTAACGGAGGAGGAGGAGGATGCCTGCGATTGTGTCGTTAGACTTTGATGGGACCTACACGGACGACGCGCCGGAGGGGTAAGAGTAGCTGCTGAAGGATGAGCAAGAGTACTATAATGTTGAACCGCTGGAGTCAGATGTTTGTTTAATCTGCTTGAGTTGTCGGACCTCAAGGACCACATTGTGGACGCACGACGGATTGAAGAGCAGATCAAAGATATGGCATGTGAATATTGTAACAGAATATTTTCGGATATTAAGACCCTGGGCCTGGACCGACACATCTGTAAAATACACTTCACAGGATCACCTCAATGGACACACAGGGGATCGTGTTTACCAATGCGGTGAATGCAAAGATCAGCGTATGCCTTCCGGATGGGATGTCTGGTGCACAAAATCTTCGACCATGTGAAGCTGAACGGCGTATACGTGTGCCCCGGGCTGTCGAGCGGCACAAGTACCGGCACAGCCGAGTACTGCACCAGTAGCAGCAACAGCACCAGCACCAGCTAGATCTAATAATGGGACACAGCGGAAGAAGAAATTCCGTCAACGCCGGTAAGACATCTTATTTTTCAAGGAAAATGAACGAAACAAATTTCTCAATGTTTTTGAAAGCTTCTCCAAAACCGAAACGTGGATCAGTCGCTTTCGTCTGTACCACGAAACAGGAAGAAATTTTAATATTAATTTACGGTAAGCCATTGACATTTCTTTTACAATTATGTATAGTTTTTCAAAGCTCCAGAAACAAGTGAATGTTGTTTCGATTGATTATGTCATATTGATTTTACTTTTGAACACATAGGCTTTGGTCCGATTCGCGAATTAAAATCAAATTAAACTTAAAAATGACAGTTATATATAATTTTCTATAATTTTCATATAATTTTATAATTTTCAAATAACCCTACTCGCAGAGCAAGATTACTTTGACCGATGTTGAATCGTTTTTGATAGTTGTTTTGACGGTCTTACTGGGTAGCACCAGCCATTCTTATGAGCGGGGATTTCATAATTTCCGAACTGTCACTTTTAAGTTTAATTTGATTTTAATTCGCGAATCGGACCAAAGCCTTAAAAACAATACAAAAGTACGAAAAAGTCCTCTTGAAAGAAATTTATATAAAAATGAGAATTATATTTCGGTAATTCCTATTTCAAAAAATGGGATTTGGTTCGTTATTTAGAGGGCAGGCCATAGTAATTTATGTATTCAATATGAATGTAATGTTTTTAAACATATCAGGCATAATTTTTCATAAGGACGTATGTAACAAAAGTAAACAAAACGAGATTTTGAATACAACATGACAATCACACGCGACTTTATATAATACTCATCGATTTTACTGATTTTAGATCTTAAAATTTTTTAATACAATCTTTTTACGAATCGACGTATGTAGAATTTTCTATTTTTGAAGTCTCACTGTTACATACGTCGCTTTAACATATGGGAACTAAGAGCGACCATGTGAATATCATGTTGTATTAAAAACCTCGTTTTGTTTACTTTTATTACATACGTCCTTATGAAAAATTATGCTTGAATTTGAATTTAATTAATTATTTATTCATTATTAATGAAAACTATTTTCCAGGTCAACAGGTCAACAGCTTCGTCTTGATGGACGATTGCATAGTTGATGTAATTTCCTTGGAAAAAACTTATTCATCTCGGACAGTCAAATGCCTAAGCAAGCTGATTTGTTTATGCTGGATCTCTGACACTGAGCTGGCGGGTGGATTGGACGACGGACATCTGATGATGTTCAACGTGGACGACGGTGACGAAGAGACTATGAATCACGAGTTAAAGCAAAATTTGCACAATAAACATCCGGTGCCTGCCGACTTGCATGTTGATTACGGAGGCGGATGAATTGGGTTTGCACAAGTACCCTCAGCAGTCAGAGCACAATTGTTATTAATAAAGGTGGAGTTTGGAAGCATTTGATCGGTATGGTCACAGTGGAAACGGAAGACCCCATTCGAGAAGCAAGCAAACAACCGCGTCCTGAAAAATAAAAGAAAAACGAGCGATACGTTCTGGTGAACAAAACCGATAACAATATGAGCACTCCCTTGCCAAATAAACAGAAGGATGATTCACAATTAAAGCCAGAGGGAATCAAAACGCCATTAACTCAGAAAATAAGAAAATGGTAAATAATTTGAAATTAATGATTTATTGGTTTATTATTAATAAAAACTGTTTTCAGGTCAAGGAAGGAATTGTGGCCGTACGTGAAAACAGCTGGACAGGCGGTCTCCAGGCGCGCACGTTCCTTATCCACATGAGTTGCGCGTGGCCCATTTCCTCCGGAACTTGAACTTTCTTGTGCCTCAACACGGAACCAAAACCAAAGTCACTACCGAAAAGTTGTTGCACTCAGGATGTTGCACTCACTCATAACCTGCCAATCCAGCTAGTTGACGTAGATGTGGATCAGTAATCCCAGTTGAGTAACCGCGAATCGAATCCGAAATCTGCTGCGTGATCTGGTCAAGCTTCTCAAGATCATCGGGTCCGATCCAAGATACTACCAACAAGGACGACTATCACCGTAATTCAAGCCCAATCAGGAATCGCAGCACTCGAGACCCCGGTTGGAGATCAAGAGATGCGATTAATGCTATGGAGCAGCTACATTAACGTCCGCTGGCAATGCTGTCTTTAGGGCAAACGCCAGCGTTGAAGCCTCGTCATCACCAGCAATTATTGACCTGGAATATAGGATATCGTCAGTAGAAGATTATTACCCAGAATAATATTTAATTCTCGATTTAATTAATAATAAACATGACAGTTTAGTATAGCGTACTTCACTTGGTTCGAATATGTAATGCATTTAACACACATTTAAATATGAAAGAAAACCATCATTTTGAGAAATTCAGTACACATTTAGTTCTGAGAGTAAAATGTTATTTTGAAAGGGTAAATACACATTTAGTTTTTAGAGGAAATCGTTATTTTGAAAAGTCGGCTCTTGTCAAAGTTCATTTTGAAGTGACATATTTAGAATTGTAAATTCAACAATCTTATACTTTCTACTGAAAATCACTAACTGATTTTCTTAATTTTACCAACGTTTCTTTCAATTTCACCAACGATTTTTTATTTGTGTGAAGTTAAAGTAATTTTCATTTGACTTTGATATTATCCCAAATGAATTAAAATAACAAAAACCTCATTTTATTTTAAATGCGTCGAATTGTACAACTAAATACTGAATTGTTATTCAGATAACTAGAAAGCATAGTAATTTTTACTGCCAAGTTTGTCTTTGAAGCCATAGTAAAATTAACGCATTTTGTGTTCGTTATAAACACGGTTTGTAGTCTGCACAAATTTAGTGGCGTGTTTTCAATTTAACCCTACAATATAGTAATTTTAACTGTAAAGCTACTCTCAGTGTTGAATGAAATCCTGTCGGACAAGCCGATGGATGAGCGGATAGAGAACATTCACACACAGTTGGAAAAAGTTAAAAACGAGACAAAATTGTATTGAAAGTGTGACCATCTCCAACACCGGCTTGCACAATGAAAAATATATTTTAAAGGGTTACAGCGGTGCGGATTTAGGGATGAATATAAAATTAATGACCAGTTAATTCCGTCTAAATATATAATAAATCGTTATAGTTGTTCACTAGTCTGCAAGATAGATATAAAGATAAATGCGATACTGACTGATATGATGTAATAAATAGGGAACTGCACCTGGATTTAACTCATGGCTCCGATGTTCATCTCATCAAAAACAAAACAAATTAATGGTTGAATGGTTGGTTGCTTGAGTGGTTGACTGGTTGGTTTACTGGTTGATTGATTGGTTGTGGTTATTTAGTTGATTGGTTGATTAGTTGGTCGGCTGGTTAGGTAGTTGATAAGTTGTTTTGCTGATTGCTTGGTTAATTAGTTGGTTGGTTGCTTGATTGGTTGATTAGTTGGTTGGTTGCTTGATTGCTTGGTAGATTGGTAGCTTGTTTGACTGGTTGGTTACTTGATTGGTTGGTTGATTATTTGGTTGGATGCTGCTTGATTTGTTAGTTGGTAGTATGGTATGATTGATTGGTTGGCTGCTTGACAGGTTAATTGATTGGTTAGTCGGCTGGTTAGTTGATTATTTGTTTTGTTGGTTGCTTGGTTGATTAGTTAATAAGTTGATTGGTAGCTTGCTTGAATGGTTGGTTGCTTGATTCGTTGGTTATTTGGTTGGTTGGTTGCAGCTTGATTTGTTAGTTGGAAGAATGGTTGATTGGTTGGTTGCTTAATTGTTGGTTGGTTGCCAATCCAACAAACCAATCAGGTTATATGATTGATTGGTTGCTTGACTGGTTGATTGATTGGTTGGTCGGCTGGTTAGTTGATACTGTTTTGTTCAACCGTCTAAGACGAGTTTAGGACTCTCCATTTAATTCCACCAATTATTTTGATATCTTTTCAGATACGTATTTCGACCACAACTGTGTGGTCGTATTCAGTGTCTCGCACTCGACTGTTTTGTTGCTTGCTTAATTAGTTCGTTGGTTGAATAATTGATTGGTTGATTAGTAGATTGCTTGATTGGATGGTTGATTGATTAGTTGGTTGTTTGGTTGATCGGTTGATTGGTTGCTGCTTGATTTGTTAGGTGGTAGAATGGTTGGTTGGTTGGTTTGCTTGATTGTTGATTGGTTCTCAATCATACCAACCTAATAAGGTTATTTGGTTGATTGGTTACTTGACTGGTTGATTGATTAGTTGCTTGATTGGTTGGTCGGCTGGTTAGTTCATATGTTGTTTTGTTGGTTGCTTGGTTGATTATTAGTTGGTTGGTTGCTTGATTGTTTGGTTGTTTGGTAGCTTGCCTGAATGGCTGATTGCTGGATTAGTTGATTGTTTGCTTTACTGGTTGATTGAATGGTTGGTCGGCTGGCTAGTTGAGTAGTTGTTTTGTTGGTTGCTTGAATGGTTGATTGGTTGGTTGCTTATTTGGTTGATTATCTTGTTGGTTGATTGGTTGATTAGTTAGTTGTTTGATTGGTAGCTTGCTTGATTGGTTGGTTGCTGGATTAGTTGATTGATTGATGGTTGGTTACTTATTTGGTTGATTGGTTGCTTTACTTGATTGCTTGGTTGTGGTTATTTAGTTGATTGGTTGCTTGATTGGTTGGTCGTCTCGTTAATTGACAAGTTGATTAGTTGATTGGTTGCTTGATTGGTTGGTTGGTTGCTTGATTGTTTGGTTGGTTGCTTGATTAGTTGGTTGGTTGTGATAGCTTGGTTGATTATTTGGTTGATTGCTGCTTGATTTGTTAGTTGGTAGTATGGTTGATTGGTTGGTTGCTTGACAGGTTGATTGATTAGTTAGTAGGCTGGTTAGTTGATTAGTTGTTTTGTTGGCTGCTTGGTTGATTGGTTAATAAGTTGATTGCTGGATTGGTTGGTTATTTAGTTGATTGGTTGTTTGATTGGTTATTGGTTGGTTGCTTGATTGGATGATTAGCTGGTTGGTTGTTTGATTGCTTGGTTGATTGGTAGCTTGCTTGAATTGTTGGTTGCTTGAATGTTGGTTGGTTGCTTGACTGGTTAATTGATTGGTTGCTTGATTGGTTAGTCGGCTAGTTAGTTGTTTAGTTGTTTTGTTGGTTGCTTGGTTAATTGGTTAATAAGTTGATTGGTAGCTTGCTTGAATGGTTGGTTGTTTGATTGGTTAGTTGATTGATTCGTTGGTTATTTGGTTAGTTGGTTGCTGCATGATTTGTTATTTGGAAGAATGGTTGATTGGTTGGTTGCTTTTTTTATTGATTCCTTGATTGGTTGATAATTTGTTTGATTGGTTGATTGATTGGTTGGTCGGCTCGTTAGTTCATATGTTGTTTTGTTGGTTGCTTGACTGGTTGATTAGTTGGTTGGTTGAATGATTGCTTGGTTGATTGGTAGCTTGCTTTAAATGTTGGTTATTTGATTGATTGATGCTTGATTTGTTAGTTGGTAGAATGGTTGATTGGTTGGTTGATTGCTTGATTGGTTGGTAATTTGGTTGATTGGTTGCTTTACTGGTTGATTGGCTGGTCGGCTGGTTAGTTGATATGTTGTTTTGTTGGTTGCTTCAATGGTTGCTTGGTTGGTTAATTAGTTGATTTGTTGCCTGATTGATTGGTAGCTTGCTTGAATGGCTGATAGCTGGATTAGTTGGTTGGTAGCTTAATTGGTTGGTTATTTGGTTGATGGGTTGCTTTCAGAGCATAAAATATTCACTTTCATGAAGCACATTCACTCCGACTTTTGACATTCGTGTTTTTATTATTCAAAACATAGAATGACTTACTCAGTTTACTTCTTCATAAATTCATTCAATTGATTACCACTGAGTATGGTAATTGCGCGCGAAAAAAACAAAATTAGCCTTGATTATATTGACATTTGACGCTAAAAATGCCTCAATTGAACGTCGGGATTAGATCTATGCGTGTAGTTAAATATTTAAATCATCAAAAATGTGTTCAGTTTTACGATTATTTAATAATTTGTGATATTCAAATAAATACTCACTGACCCATATTCATCATGAAAATTGACGGTGCAGAGCCGAATATGAATATGTTTAGAAGTGAAGTGACAAAGAAGGCCGATGGGCTTCATAAAAAATAATCGAATATTTACAGCTCTGGTCCTAATACTTTCAATGGAATGCGTTGTTGGTCGGCTGATTGGTTGATTAGTTGGTTTTTTTGGTTTCTTGATTGGTTGATTAGTTGATTGATTGATTGATTGGTTGGTTGCTGCTTGATTTGTTAGTTGGAATAATGGTTGATTGATTGGTTTCTTTTTTGTTTATTGATTACTTGATTGGTTCATAATTTGGTTGATTGGTTGCTTGAATGGTTGATTAGTTGGTTGGTTGAATGATTGCTTGGTTGATTGGTAGCTTGCTTGAATGGTGGGTTGCTTGATTGATTGGTAGTTTGCTTGAATGGTTGGTTATTTGATTGATTGCTGCTTGATTTGTTAGATAGTAGAATAATTGATTGGTTGGTTGATTGGTTGGTTGATTGCTTGCTTGATTGGTTGGTCGGCTGGTTAGTTGACATGTTGTTTTGTTGGTTGCTTGGTTGGTTGATTAGTTGATTCGTTGCTTGATTGATTGGTGGCTTACTTGAATGGCTGATTGCTGGATTAGTTGGTTGGTTATTTGGTTGATGGGTTGCTTTACCGTTTGATTGAATGATTGGTCGGCTGGTTGGTTGATTAGTTGTTTTGTTGGTTTCTTGATTGGTTGATTAGTCGATTGATTGGTTTGTTATGCTTGATTAGTTAGTTGGTAGAACTGTTGATTAGTTGATTCCTTGATAGTTGGCTGGTTGCTTAATTGGTTGGTTGGTTGCTTCATTGTTTATTGGTTGCTTGGTTGGTTATTTAATTGATTGGTTTTGGCGATTGGCTAATCCAGCAATCAGCCATTCAAGCAAGCTACCAATCAATCAAGCATCGAATCAACTAATCAACCAACCAAGCAAACCATTGAAGCAACGAACAAATCAACTAATCAACTAACCAGCCGACCAGCCAATCAAGCAACCAAACAATCAACCAGTCAAACAACCAATCAACCAAATTACCAACCAATAAATCAATCAACGAACAATGAAGCAACCATCCAATCAACCATCTCTACCAACTAACAAATCAAGCAGCAATCAACCAACCCATTAACCAAACAACTAACCAATCAAGAAACCCAGCAATCAACTTATTAACCAATCAACCAAGCAATCAACAAAACAACTAATCAACTAACCAGCCGACCAACAATCAATCAACCAGTTAAGCAACCAACCAACAATGAAGCAACCAATTAAGCAACCAACCAACTATAAACCATTCAACGGTTCTGCCAACTAACAAATCAAGCAGCAACCAACCAATCAATCATTCTACCAACTAACAAATCAAGCAACCAACCAATAATCAGGCAACCAAACCAACTAATCTACCAATCAAGTAATCAACAAAACAACTAATCAACCCATCAAGCAAACCGACCAACAATCAACCAACCAACTAATCAACCAATCAACTAATCAATCAACCAATCAGGCAACCAATCAACTGAATAATTAACTAGTCAACGATTCCGGCAACCAATCAATCAATCAATCAACTAATCAGCCATTCAAGCAACCAACAAAACAACTAATCAACTAACCAGCCGACCAACCAACCAATCAACCAGTCAAACAACCAATCAACCAAATAACCAACCAATCAAGCAACCAACCAACTATGAAGCAACCAACCATTCAACAGTTCTACCAACTAACAAACCAAGCAGCAACCAACCAATTAATCATTCTACCAACCAACAATCAACCAACCAACCAATCATGCAACCAATGAACTAAATAACCAATCAATCAACCAACAAACAATGAAGCAACCAACCAACTATCAAGGAACTAACTAATCAACAATTCTACCTGCAACAAATCAAGCAACAACCAACCAATTAACTAATCAATCAATCAATCAACTAATCAACCAATCAAGAAACCAACAAAACAACTAATCAACCAACCAGCCGACCAATCATTCAATCAAACGGTAAAGCAACCCATCAAGCAAATAACCAACCAACTAATCCAACAATCAGCCGTTTAAGTAAGCAACCAATCAATCAAGCAACGAATCAACTAATCAACCAACCAAGCAACCAACAAAACAACATGTCAACTAACCAGCCGACCAACCAATCAAGCAAGCAAGCAACCAACCAATCAATTATTCTATCATCTAACAAATCAAGCAGCAATCAATCAAATAACCAACCATTCAAGCAAACTACCAATCAACCAAGCAATCAAGCAATCCACCATTCAAGCAAGCTACCAATCAACCAAGCAATCATTCAACCAACCAACTAATCAACCATTCAAGCAACCAATCAACCAAATTACCAACCAATCAAGTAATCAATAAACAAAAAAGAAACCAACCAATCAACCATTATTCCAACTAACAAATCAAGCAGCAACCAACTAAACAAATAACCAACGAATCAATCAACTAACTAATCAAACAACCAACCATTCAAGCAAGCTACCAATCAACTTATTAACCAATCAATCAACCAACAAACAATTAAACAGCCAACAAACAATGAGCAAACAACCAACCAATTAAACAACCAACCAACTATTAAACTGATCCAAAATTATTTTATCAGATCGCTCACTGCAGGTAAACTATCAGAATTCTAAATCTGATAGATTACCTGTTAGAGCTAGTGTTCCCAAGGTAGCATACTGGGGCCCATATTGTATAACATTTTTACTTCTGACTAACCTGATTTACCACCAGGGTGTCAAAAATCTTTGTTTGCAGATGACACAGGTCTCTCAGCCAAAGGGCGAAGCCTTCGTGTCATTTGTAGTATGTAGATTGAAAAAAGTTTGGATATTTTCTCCACTTACTTGCAAAATGGAAAATTTTCCCGAATGCTTCAAAAACTCAGTTTATAATTTTCCCACATAAGCCGAGAGTTTCTTATTTGAAACCTTCTAGCAGACATATTGTCACTATGAATGGGGTTCCAATTAATTGGTCTAGCGAAGCTAAATATTTAGAACTTCTGCAATCTTCTATTGCAACGATTAGCTCCTTGTACCCTTAGTAAAAATTAGGTTAAGTTTAATTTAAGTAGAAAACTTTGTAATTCCTACATGGTTTAATTCAACCAGAGGAAATATCCTAACTGCCAGAGGCAATTGAAATGTATTAATAATAACTAAAAGCGTAACACAGCAAATAAGGATGATAGTGTTAAGAAAACACGGAACACCTAGTCCAAGAGATAAATGCATGTATTAGGTAATGAGCAAATAAAATTAGTAAAAAAACTAATTTGCAGCTGCCAAAAGAAACCTTATTTTCTTTTTTTTTGCTGTTTATACAAAAATATGTATTTACTTTTTCCGATGCCTATGATCTTGGAACCCGGGAGGACAACTTTCTTCTGCAATCGTTTATCATGAGGCTAACACGATGATACTTTTATGGCCAGGGAAATCGAGACAATTTCCAATTCGAAAATTATTTAGACTGGCACCGGGAATCGAACCCACCCAAGCAACCAGAAGTTCAGATTTTACTTAAATTTACTCTTAACCGAACTAATTGGTTCACTATGGTTCACATCAAGTTCCAAGCATCCTTAACGGAACTTTAAAGTTCACTTAAAGTTCCGTTACATACAAAACATTACTTAAAATGAGAGCTGATTAAGCCAAAATAGCCCTTCTTATCCGAACTTCTGGTTGCTTGGGCAGCCACCCTCAGCATGGTCTTGCTTTGTAGCCGCGCGTCTTACCGCACGGCTAAGGAGGGCCCCGATATGCCTATTCGTTGTAAATAAAAGCATCTTATATCAAATGACAAAAACAATAAACTGCCGTAGATAAACGCTGCAGCAACGAAAAAGTATTTGATAACAAAAATTAAAATTAAACCTTTTTTCTAATTATTCTACAGTTCGTTATTCATCATCTTACCTTATGTGTTATCTGCGCCCTCATCCGCAACTCAGGCGGTTCCTCCTCGGACCACCACGATTACCAGATGGTCTTCCTTCAGTCCCTCCTCGGTGAGGTTGTGACATGTTCGTTTCAACAATTCTGTCGAAAAATCGCATGGCGGGAATGAGTAGAGCACACCGGTTGCTTCCGTTTCCTTATTGAGTAAGGATATAACGCCGGCCGCTTCTTTCTGCTTCAGGTAGGACACGAGATTACGCAGTGGACGCGTCTGAGCGCTGGCATCATCCGACGATGCTACCGATGACGTCGATCCCGGCAGGCCGAGGAAGATTGCGTGCGACGATGACGTCGATATGCGCTTCTGCACATCTTCCAACTGATGATGATTTGTTGAGCTTTTCAGCGCTTTTCGGAACGATTTCCTTAGGTGGCCCATATTGCCCCGATCACTCCTATATCAAATGGCAAAACAATAAACTACCGTAGATAGACGCTGCAGCAACGAAAAAGTCTTTGATAACAAAAATTAAAATTAAACCTTTCAAGCAAAATTTTCATAACGACGTATGTAACAAAAGTAAACAAAACGAGGTTTTAATACAACGTGACGATCACACGCGGCTTTATATAATACGCATCGATTTTACTGATTTCAGATCTTAAAATTCTTTAATTCGATCTTTTTGCGAATCGACGTATGTAAAAATTTCTATTTTGAAGTCTCACTGTTACATACGTCGCTTTAACATATGGGAACTGAGAGCGACCTATGTAACAAAAAAGCAAAACAAAACAAAACTGCAGTTGCGTCAATCGTGCAACTATGGAAAACCGACCAATGTACATCGACGTACGTGTAGCATACCGGTGTATGAATAATTTTATCGTTTTTCACAGTGAATTTGAATGAACTGAGCTTTGCTGTGAAGCACGCTTATTACGTGTCATGTAATGATGCATGCCAGCGGAAAAAAGGATTGAAAAAAGATTTAGTTTTAAAACAGTTATAGAAAAAGTTTTGCCAACTTTCTGCAAAGGAATTCTCGAATCCTCATAATTGTTACATTAGTTCGTTAATGATCATCTTACCTTATGTGTTATCTGCGCCCTCATCCGCAACTCAGGCGATTCCTCCTCGGACCACCACGATTATCAGATGGTCTTCCTTCAGTCCCTCCTCGGTGAGGTTTTGACATGTTCGTTCGCAATTCTGTCGAAAAATCGCTTGGCGGGAATGAGTAGAGCACACCGGTTGCTTCCGTTTCCTTATTGAGTAAGGATATAACGCCGGCCGCTTCTTTCTGCTTCAAGTAGGACACGAGATTACGCAGTGGACGCGTCTGAACGCTGGCATCATCCGACGATGCTACCGATGACGTCGATCCCGGCAGGCCGAGGAAGATTGCGTGCGACGATGACGTCGATATGCGCTACTGCATCTTCCAACTTGGGTTGATCGAGGCGTAGTCGCTGAAGTAATACGAAGGTGGTGTTTACCTTCCTCGTCCTTCATCAGGCTGTCCACTATTTCGTTGTTTCCGTCCGTTAGGTGCAACTTGGTGGGGAATAGTGAACTCTTCAAAATCAGCGCCCCTTGCCAGAATGTGGTCGATTTCCGTGCGACTTCTGGTAACGTTCTTGCATTCGATAACATGCCATTCCTGATGAAGACGAATCAGAATCCGAATCTGCCGGACTGCGTTGCCTCGGTGAACGGGAGCGAGATCTATCGATTCCTGGTTCACGTGATCCAGAACGACGGCGTGAATCATATTCGCCATCGGGTCCTGATCGACGCCATTCATCATTGTCCCCGTGGTGCGGTAGGCCATCACTATGAAAACTGCCACGGAAAACCACCACGCCCGCGGAATCCTCCTCTGCCGCGGAACGGTCTTCCACCATAGCCGTACAATGAATTTTCCTCGTATGATGCACCACCTTCCGGATATTCGTAGTCGGGGCGCGACGATACTCACCGCCTTCCTCAAAACATCCACTGCGCTTTGAGAACGATGGTGTTGTTCCGTTGTCAGCAAAATCGATACGAATACGACGATCCGGTGCCCCTAACGAGGAATCCACGCATTTCCTTCACAGCAGCCGTAGCAGCATCAATAGAATCGTACAGAATGTAGGCCTGGGTGTCCCCTTTGTTATATTCGATCTTTTGATGGCACCAAAACGGTCGAACTCACGCTTCAACTGAGTAACGAAACGAACAAACAACAAACGAAAACGAACCGAAACGACGTCACAAGGTGAGGGAGAAAAACAAACAAACTGTCAAAACGTCAAGAGGGGTAAGTCAGCGCTCGTAAAATATTTATGTAATTCGTCACCCACGAGGGGTATTTTCTTCAAAATGAAGAAGAAGACATGGTGCCCGATTTTCTGATGGCTTTGTACCGGACATTTAGGTCTATGTATTCGTCAATGATACCACGGTCCTTGTACCACCAGTGTGTCTTTAGAGCACCTCCAGTCCCCATCTGGGTCCCTATCGTTATTTCCGGGCCCTATATAGCGACCCACTTCTACACCGGTAGTATCCAAACGGGAATGTAACATGAGAACGCAACTCAAAATTAGCCGTGAGTTTCCAAATTTAGCGCCCCATACTGGGTTGCTAAATTTCTATGCAGGGTTGCTATTCTGTGAAACGTCACTTTA
>NW_026943679.1:0-14569 GCF_024139115.2 Armigeres subalbatus
TCAAGCTTTGTTCATACAATTTTGGCGAAGTTATACAACTACAACATCTCATTTTGAAAAACAACTTTATTAACTGATTCGTTAAACCTTTAATAAACATTTTACTAAGCCTCAATTCAGCTACATGTGAATTCTTCGAAAATAATAACGCATAGAAGGTAACATCATCAAGCTTCCTCCAAATGAACGTATTTTGAAGCAATTGCTAGTTTTCATATAATCATTTTACAATTTTCCTATATCGGGTCTCGAACTGCTGTCATTTGATCATCCGCCGGTAACGTTGCCATCCGCGCCATCCTTTTGATTTGGTAGATATGGCCTACTCAATGCATAACATACATAATCTTATTGCTGAATATGAATCATAATTGGACTCTTATCTGGTCAGTCAATCTGTCAAATCTACAGTTTGTTAATAACTGTACAAGATTTTATTTCAACCATTGTTCAGGCAGTCATAACCATCGCACACTCAGGAAAATACGTAAAAATAATGTCGATAGACAATAAAATAAAATCCATCCCTAATCACATGGTGAATTTATGAAAATAAAATCCATGTATATTCGACCTTCCTCAGAATCTCTTGATAAACGGTTGCGATATGATTGTCAAACGGTAAGATTATTCCAATTTCGCCGCAATAAAGATCAACATCCATGCGATAATATTGGGATTCCACACTCAAAGATTCAATAATTTTCCAACGTTATTCAACGGCATGTTATGTCCGGCTTTAAGTAAATTTAGCCCTGCATGAATGCATGTTTTTTTCATTGCTCCAGCAGTTTTGTTCGTTATAATCTCCGATGCTTAATAAATCACGAATATAAAAAGCATGTCTTGAAAACAAATCTTTATTTTCCTATAAATCAAATTTTCCAGATCTAGGAATCCAGATTTTTCCTCAAACTGAAAAAGCATAATGTTTTATTCCACCGTGCGGCAGATCAGATAAATGTGAAATTCAATGGTTAAGAAGGACAAAGGTTAAGAAGGATATCTAATGCTTGCTTATTAATCCTACTATTCAAACTCAATTCGACCACCCTTTCAGAGCATCACATCACAGTCAAACAGGAACCTTAAAATCATTAGTTCAGCACATTGCATTAAACTTCCCCAATGTGCTGAAATAACGTGATAAAACGAAAACGTTAGTTCGACTTCAAATAAAGTGTAACCTGTGGTTTCATTTTTTGTATTTGCTGGCTCCACCACAAGTAATATTTTCCCTCCACCAAGCCCATCAGTACCTCTCACTTTTCAATCGGTAATAGGTGTCACCTTGCCGATGAGAAAAAGTGAATACCAATTTGTCACTCCACCACCGACACTTGAATGTGTTTACAGCGGTTTGAGTGCAAGGAAAAAAACAGTAAAAACTTGCCAGACGTTAAATGCTTGCCCACAAGGGACCGCCAATTGGAAGGGTTGCCAAACTGAATAGGAAACCATTAGGGTTCGGTTATTGTCAGGTTGGTCGGATTCCAGATAAAATGGCTTAGCTACACGATCAAGTGGTTTATTCGTTTCTTGATTTCACCAAGAATAGAAGTGCGCGACGGAATAAAAGTTAAAAGTTAACTGTAACCAAAAATTTGTGTATTAAAATAGTGAAAGTGACTAGTTGATTTATCTAGATCGAGAGGTGCACCAAGTAGAAGAAGTTGCCCTAAAAGTAAGAATCCGCAGTGCAGTTAATAGTGAAACAGTAGTGTTCTTTGTATAATTTATTGTACTTATTGTATGTAGATCCATTGTGTAAAGTGTAACAAGCATCTCGAGGAACAAAGAAACAATTTGTAGTTCATTAAGAAGAAGAAGAAAAAAGGTAAATTATTATTTGTACTTGCGGTTTGTGGTGTTAAGATATTACCAGTGACGTCACCAGGGAACTAATGCTAGGGGTAGGTCCAGCAAGTGGGCCCTTTTTTCTGTGTTTTTTGCTTTTCTCGAATAGCAGAGCCAGGGGCAAGGTAGTACGGGTGGTGCGTAAGGCCGATTCCAAGTGGTTCCCGAACTAGTTACAGTCCGGCATCAACTCGTTTGTCGAGCAGTGCTTTTGGTGAATGCCAGCGTAATCGGTGGATATCATTTGGAGTCAGGGATCGCCCAGCATTCCCGACGAAATCGTCAAGCCATCTGACGTCTTTCGGCCATTGCCATCGTCGCCGGAGACGCGAAGTTAAGCACGCCATCGCCATCGTCGCCGAAGACGCGTTTGCAAACCACGCCATCGCACACCTATCGGCCATCGCCATCGTCGCCGAAGACGCGTTTGTGAACCACGCCATCGCCCACCTTTCTGCCATTGCCATCGTCGCCGATAACGCGTTTGCAAACCACGCCATCGCCCACCTTTCTGCCACCACCATCGTCGCCGAAGACGCTATCGCGAGCAAGCACGTCACCGGTCGAGCCCTAGAACAGCCATCGCCACCACACCACCATCTATCGCTAACATCGCATGTACCGAGATCGCACCCGTGTCAACGTCCAGAACCTCGAGTGGCCATCGCCGACATCGCCAAGTGGGTTCACGATTCCGCCAGTGCCGTGCGGTTAGCTTTCAGCAGTCATCGTGGTCAAGTCCACGCAACGCTTCGATCATCGCACGCTCATCAAGAACCGGTGGCGAACGGTGGTTCTCAACTACCATCAGACGGCCCGCGACGAACCGCACGGTAGGACTCTCCGTCGATGCATCGTGGCACTGAGAGAAAATCATCCGGACTGAGAGAGAATGTCAAGAAAAACCGCAAGTACCCTACCCTAAATGACGTCACTATGAAAACTTTAAATAAATTAGCATGCTAAGATGAAGTACGGTGTCGAGTACATTAATTGAGAGCTAGGCCTTGATTGATTAGTCTTTTCACTATATTTTGTAATTTCACCTCGTTTTCGGGCTCACAAAGCGAGCCGCCAGTCCTCGCTTGTTGGGATCCAGGGTGAATACACTGCTTGATCAGCTTTTGAGCATATTGAATACGACCCAGTTTGCCGATCGTCCCACCATAGCACGCCGGTGGGCACGTGTCGTGATACACACGTGCGTGTATAACTCCTGCTGCAGGTAAGTTCGGTTGTGGGTGTGTAGTGGCAAGAGAAGGTAAACGACCCTGTTTTTGTCTCCCCATCCTAGCTTCAGTGTAGCTAGCGGGTAACAAATTGGCGACCAGCTAAAATTTAAAGTAATTACATTACCACCCCTCCAGTAGGGAGTAATTAAACAGCAACCTGTTTAAAATTTTATCTTCGTCCTCCAAACGAAGTAATTCATTTACTGGTTTAGAACTGTCTTATCGATCAGAACTCAAAATGGATGTCGAATTTGATATATTGTATCAAAATATATCAGTTCATCACCTTGAGCGTGATGAAATAGAATACGAACTCGCGATCCGTGGTCTTCCATATACGGAAACTGAAACGCGCGCGCTCTAATGAGACGATTGAAAGACCATACTAAAGTCGATTCGAACGCCAATATTGAGATCACGCGGTATGACGTCTCAGCCGAAGAAGAAATTAGGAATATAACGGTGAAGGTCAAGGAAATCCGGAGTTTCCTTGCACCAAGAAACAAATTCGATGGAATACGCGAAAGTTTGAAAACTCGGTTAGCACATTATTTCAAACGAACTAAACGCTTAACGGATATCACGGATAATGACGACGATCTCGCGAAAATTGACGGGTTAATGAGTTGTATTCGCGAAACGTTTAACAATTATTTTTCAATGTTTGCATCCGATGGGCAACTTGGAAGAATCGAACAATTAAATCAATCTATTTCGAATCTTTTGATTTCGAATTCGTCGAATCAAAACGCGGCGAATAACGGGCCACAAAAAAATACTTCAACCCCCAGCGATGAAGAAGAGCCTCTCGAAGAAGCTTCTCACGCGAAAACGCGGAAAGGTCAATCAATGATTGAGCCTCCAAATCAGAACAACGTGTTCAGTTTGGGACCAAATGCCATTCCATTGATGTTTCAACAGTGGTTAATGAACGACCCTCAAATTCAGAAGTGTGTTAAGCAGATGGTAAGAGATCAAGCTACGGAGTATTTTGGAAATACCCTTCGCATAAATACGCAAAATGTGCAACAAAACCCCGGTCCACCAGAGGACATTCGGTCCAAATCGTCGCGTCGGTCAAAATACTATTCCCAGCGGTCGAGTTCAGAGTCGAGAAAATCTTCCAGTACGGAAGAGGGTTGGTCATCAGACGAACCACGAAATTCGGTACGCGAAAAGAAACGTTTCCATAAATCGGGGAAACGGCGACCAGTGTCAGACTGGAAGCTTAAGTATGACGGTTCGGACAACGGATTAACTCTCATGAAATTCCTTCGCGAAGTGGAATTTTACGCGAAATCGGAGAAAATGTCGAGTAAAGATTTGTTTCGATCCGCGATTCACCTGTTTAACGGTGCCGCGAAAACCTGGTTCATGGCCGGTTTTGACAACGAAGACTTTGCGTCGTGGAACGAGCTTAAAGAAGAGCTCAAGAAGGAATTCTTGAGCCCTGACCACGATCATTCGACCGAGGTACGTGCGATTGCTAGAAGACAAGGTCCACGCGAAACGTTTCACGACTACTTTTTCGAATTACAAAAAATCTTCAACTCGTTAACCAAACCTATGACCGAGCGTCGTAAGTTTGAGATCGTTTTTCGAAACATGCGCGCGGATTACAAAGGACACGCGGTTTCGTCGGAAATAGATAATTTGGCTGACCTGAAAAAATTCGGCAGACGGTTGGATGCAACATATTGGTTCAAATACCAAACGCAGTCCAACGATTCGTCAAATCCACGTGGAAAAACGGCTCAAGTGAATGAGTTTGACGCGAGCGAAAAACGTAAACCAAAACCGAAAAGAGAGCACGACGGTCAAAATCGCGGACGTTCCACAATTCGTCGGTCTACCATCGCGGGTCAGATGATGACAATAAACCGTCGCGAAATCGATACGAGAGCGGGGCTCAACCGAAACAAAAGACTGCTCAATCATCTCATTCCCAATACAACCAACCAACTCCCAAATACTGCCTTAATTGCCATTCTAAAGGTCATCACACCAGACACTGTGACCAAATAGAACAAAAATGCTGCCAGAAGTGTGGGCTCAGAAATGTTGAAACAGCTTCATGTCCAAACTGCACAAAAAACGGGTTGAAAACTGTCGCAGAGGGCCGACAGTTCAACAGGAACTAAAGTCCCTTAATATGTTTAATAACATCACGGATACTCTACAGAACCAAGGGTTCGAAAAAGTATCCAACTCTGATTATGTCCATACACACAAGTACTACATAAATGAAGCCATTGTAAGTTTAGACAACGACGATAGGCCGTTCGTGAATCTAACTGTTCTAGAAATACCTTAGTTGGATTACTAGATAGTGGAGCTCATCTAAGTATTCTTGGATTTGGAGCCACTAATTTAATACGAAAATGCGGACTTCAGATGTTCCCTCCGATGTCAGTTTACGGACTGCAAGTGGACAGGAATTGGAAGTCACTGGGCAATAGTTAATTTACCAGTCACCTTCAACGGTGTGACTAAAATAATTGATGCGCTAGTAGTTCCCTCGCTCAAAAGAAGAATTCTCTTAGGAATGAACTTTTGGCGAGCCTTCGAAATTCGACCCACTGTTGGCCAATCTTTGGTCGAAGAGATGGGAATCGACACAACAAATCGTCCACCCACTTCTAACGATTCTGAAAAGGAATTAACGGAGGAACAGCTGGCTCGTCTGAACCAGGTGAAGACCCTATTTAAAGTGGCAGAGGACGGTATACTCAATACGACAGATTGGATAAGTCACCGTATAGAGCTTTCGGAAGAGGCCAAGAAGCTTCCACCCGCAAGAGTGAATCCATTTCCAACTTCTCCTAAGAAACAGGAACAAATAAATCAAGCACTTGATAAAATGCTTGAGTGCAAAATCATAGAGAAGTCCTATAGTGACTGGGCTTTGCGCTTAGTACCTGTGGACAAATCTGATGGCACGGTACGCTTGTGCCTGGATGCACGTAAACTTAATGAACGTACGGTCAGGGACTCCTATCCCCTCCCACATGCAGACCGTATACTTAGCAGACTAGGGCATGCGAATTACATTACAACAATAGACCTGTCCAAGGCATTCTTGCAGGTTCCCCTGCACCCTAGATCTCGCAAATATACGGCGTTTTCTGTCTTGGGACGTGGATTGTTCCAGTTCACCCGGATGCCTTTCGGTCTCGTAAATAGCCCAGCCACACTTTCGCGGCTGATGGACCGAGTATTGGGCGGGGGTGAGCTGGAACCAAACGTATTCGTCTATCTTGATGATATAATCATCATTAGCGAAACGTTTGAGGAGCACCTGACCATACTACAGGAAGTGGCATCCAGACTTGGAGCGGCAAACCTGTCCATAAACTTAGAAAAGTCACACTTCTGTGTGGCTGAGGTGACCTATCTAGGCTATATTCTAGACCGCAACGGACTGAGGCCCAACCCAGACCGTGTGGCCGCAATCGTCAATTTTGAACGTCCGTCTTCGTTGCGAGCTCTAAGGAGATTCTTAGGCATGTGTAACTACTACCGTAGATTTTGTCTAACTATAGTAGTTACACACAACCGTTGACAGATCTTCTTAGAAATAAACCGAAGACGATCTGTTGGAACGACCAGGCTGAAGAGTCGTTTAAGAAAATTTGAGCTTTTGAAAATTTGAAGAGCTTTTGATTAGCGCCCCTCTATTAACAAATCCGGATTTTAACCGGCCCTTTGTGATTCACTGTGACGCCAGCGATTCAGCCATCGCCGGCGTGCTTACGCAGACGCACGAGGGTATTGAGAAGCCCATCGCGTATTTTTCCCAGAAGCTGACCACAACTCAGCAACGGTATTGCGCAACGGAAAAAGAGGGCCTTGCGGTTCTGAATTCCATTGAAAAGTTTCGCTGTTATGTCGAGGGTAGCAAATTCACGGTCTACACCGATGCATCAGCGCTTATATATATTATGCGAAGCAATTGGCGGACCTCTTCTAGGCTATGCCGATGGAGCATTGAATTGCAAAAATTTGAAATGGACATTTTACATCGCCGAGGGATCGATAACATTGTTGCCGATGCCCTGTCGCGTTCCGTGGAGGAGTTACAGAGTTCCGAGGACAATGGGTGGTACGCTGACCTTAAAAGGAAAGTAAAAGCTGACCCAGAAAAATACAAAGATTTTCGAATCGACAATGGTGTCCTAAAGAAACTTGTTTCATCTCAAGATGACTTATTAGATTATCGGTTCTCGTGGAAAACCTGCGTTCCAGAATCCTTACGAGAATCTATTCTAGTTGAAGAACACGACGACAAATTGCATTTAGGAGCTGAGAAGACCGTGGCTTTAGTAAAGAAGAAATACTTCTGGCCAAAAATGGTTGAAGATATTCGGAAACATGTTAGGAAATGCTCTTTATGTCACCAAAATAAGCCAGCCAACAGGTCACAAATTCCCGAGCCTGGCCGACAAAGACTAACTAATAAGCCGTTTCAAATCATCGCGTTAGATTTCATTCAATCGCTTCCCCGCAGCCCGAAGGGCAATACTCACCTCTTGGTAATCATGGACCTGTTTTCCAAATGGTGCATACTTACCCCGGTAAGGAAAATCTCTGCGCCGATAGTCACCAAGATTCTAGAGGAATCCTGGTTTAGAAGGTATTCAGTGCCCGAATTTATAATAACGGACAATGCGTCAACCTTTTTGTCTCATGAGTTCAAAGCTTTCCTGACCAAATACCAGGTTCAGCACTGGAAAAATTCAAGACATCATAGTCAGTCCAATCCCGTAGAACGGTTGAACCGTACTATAAACGCGTGTATCAGGTCCTACGTAAAGAGCAACCAGAAACTCTGGGACACGCGTGTGTCCGAAATCGAACACTGCCTAAACATCACCCCTCACATGTCTACCGGTTTTTCGCCCTATCGGGTGCTTTTCGGACATGAAGCAATCGGATCAGGAGAGGAACATAAAATGGATAGGGAACAGGAAGAGGTATCTGAGGAAGGAAGGTTGGAAAGGAAGGGGAAAATCGACGAGCAACTTTATTCATTGGTCACTAAAAATCTGAAAAAGTGTCATGACAATAACATCAAAACCTACAATCTTCGGTCCAAACAATTTGCGCCGGTATACTCCGTCGGTCAGAGGGTTTTTAAACGGAACTTCCGTCAGTCTTCCGCCGCGGACGGGTACAATGCCAAGCTAGACGCGTTATATGTCCCGTGTATCATCCTAGCGCGAGTCGGTACTAGTTCATATGAACTGGCCGATGAAGCAGGAAAGCCTATTGGCGTATTTTCAGTATGCGGCTTGAAGCCTGAAAATTAAAATAAAATCGCCTTAAGGGGTCGTACACTTATTACGTAAGCATTTTTTCTGGGTTTTTCGACCCCCCCCCCCCCCCCCGAAGATTTTTTTCCTTCAAAATAATTTTTTTTTTTATGGAGCGTAAGATATTGACCGACCCCCTCCCCCATAAGTGCTTACATAATATGTGTACGGCCCCTAAGTACAATCTTCAAGTGAGCCGTTTTGATTAGGAAACACTCACCGTGACAGAGTCGTCCGGACGACCATCGAGTTTTGCTCAATCCTTGATTCGTCGGTAATATTTCAGTCAACGTTTTAGTCAGCCAAATCTCGTTCGAACCAAACAAAACATATCTGCAGCCGAATTCCGAAGGTTCAAGAAAAAACTGAAAAATTTCTTTATAAATAGAGATTTATAAATTCTCTTTCTCTTTCCAAAAATTTCTTCTCTTCATACCGTATTCCGATAGACTGAAGAGAAAGAAAATACTAAAATTTCTTGCAAAGAAAAATATTAGTTCACATATTTTCCACTAGATGTCTTTTGACAACTATTTGTATACCGATTGTTCAAAACATCCTCATATCGAAAATTAAACTTGTTTTCGCATATTGTAACCGAAATAATGAAGGGGAAAAAATGATAAATATTCAATCTAATCATGAAAATATGCAGTAACAGCAACATAATTGTGATTTCTAACTGCTCTAACTTTATTACATCGAAATACCGAACCATTAGCATTTGGCTAAGCGTTAGCTTAGCTTTAGCTTAGCTTTAGCTTAGCTTTAGCTTAGCTTTAGCTTAGCTTTAGCTTAGCTTTAGCTTAGCTTTAGCTTAGCTTTAGCTTAGCTTTAGCTTAGCTTTAGCTTAGCTTTAGCTTAGCTTTAGCTTAGCTTTAGCTTAGCTTTAGCTTAGCTTTAGCTTAGATTTTGAAATCTGCGTACTTTGTATTATAATAGTTGATTGTGCACATATGTATCGTGATATTTAAATAATTCGGATGTTTTGAAATGTTTGCCTTGAAAAAATGTAATCAAATAATCAATCAAACACGATTCTTCTTCTTTCTCAATGCCTCTACATTCCATCTGAAACTTGGCCTGATTTTCAACTTAGCGTTCTATTAGCATTTCCACAGTTATTTATTGAAAGCTTTTCTATGCTGGCCATTGCATGAATATGTATCTTGAGTGGTAATTAATTACAATGAATGCATGCCCAGGGAACCGAGAACATTTTTCACATTATTTACACTCATTTTGGGAAGTGAAGACTCAATTCTACCGTCAAATTTCATCCCAGAAAAATCTCTTTACGAATTTCTCCCACAAAAATTTGGAAGAAATTTAAATTCTCGTTTTCTTTTTCATCTGTCAAAAAATTTCTTCCACACTTTCGTCGGAATTCCAAAATAAGAAAATTTTGAAAATCTCTTCGAGAATTTCTTTTCTTACAAGAGATTTTTTGACCGGAATTCGGCTGCTGGTGCGGTGAATTTCCTCCTCTGAAAGCATCGTCTCTCCATCAGCAGATCACACAACAGTCCAATGGCAACATAACCGGCTAGAGCTATTCCGATCGCTGATATAAGCGCGCCTTGAGATCCTGCTATCAGATGACACTAATTTGCCCAATTCACCGGAAAACTCGCGGAAAACCGTAAACAACGCGAAATTATAGACTGCCCGCATGCACGGTCGCCGATATTCGCGTCGAGAGATAAACAGAAGCAGACGGTTTGACAGTTCTCAACACAGTAGTGTTGTTGGTATTACAGGGTTGTTACGGAGATCCTGAAATATTTTCCGCGCCAAATCCGCGCCGACTAAAATCAAATCCGCGCCATTTCCGCGCGACATGAAATCCATTCCGCGCCAAAACCGCGCGACTTAGAACAAATACACGTGAAATATCAAAGTTTTTATCACAATTCACTGAACGTCTTCTCTTCAAAATAGGACTAAGAAACTCGCAATCAAACAATCCTTCTAAATGGTCCTATTCGCCACTAGAAGTACTGAAGCTAAGTGAACAAGAACTAAAAATCCAAAACTATTTCAATAAGCACCGCTTTTTAGATGAATGCTTTGGCATGGCATGCTTTGTTCCTTTATTATAAGTGGATTTTTTGTTGATCGAACTTCATAAAATTTGACACAAGATGCATTGATATAACAAATAATGTTTAGGCCATATTTGACCATAATTGATTGTAGATAAACTTGGCAAATAAAAAAAATCTTTCAAACCGCAATTTCATTTAAATTATAAATTATGCACTTTGTTGTAATTATTGGTCACAAGACAAACTTGCGTAGAGATTAAGAATTTAGATAACGCAAATCCGTTTTTTGAACAAAATTTCTTTAAACAAATTATTTGAATTCGTAACAAGAAACAAATAATACAAAATCAAACATAGTTGCTCAAGCTCTGTTGCTTTGCTAGTTAGAATCCTAAGTTCCAAGCGTAAATTCTTTCGGAAATTTCAGAGGAATATTTTCAGAAATTTCAGCAAAAAATTCTTTGGGAATTTTTAAGAATAAGTTGCGCAAATTTAAGCAAAAATTAGTTCGTTTTTCTCCTTCAATTCTTGTAACAAGTTTCTCTAGGAGTTCATGCAGAAATTCCGACAACATTTTTAGTGGCAATATTTTTACCGTTTTAATGGAATTCCAGCTAAATCTCCTGAAATATCTAAGAAAATTCCTCCGATAATTCCAGGAGAAATTCATCATTCGTGCACAGATTCATAACAGCGATTAGTCCTCCGAGAATTCTCGCGGAAATTTTTTGAAGAAATCCAGCTGCTCTTGTATCTCCTCGCTCCAAAATTGTCTACGGAAATTCTTCCAAGAACATCTGTGAAAATTCCTCCGTGAATTCTTACAAAAGTTCCCCTGGGAAATTATGCGGAAATTTATTGATTTGGAAATTTTGTCGTAGGTAAATGTCGGAAGTAAATTCTTCAAAAACAATCTGCTAATGATCTTAAGAGCCTACTTACGTAATTCCCTTCATGCCTGCGGAAATCGCTTCAGAAATTCTTAGATATTGATTGGTGAGTGGTATGGTGACTTCCGGCGGAAAACCCACGGTGCAATTTTTGAGCATTTTACAGAAATTCCTATGATCATCGCTTAAACCAGATAACCTTCATGAAATTATTTTGAAAATTCAAGGCGGCATTATTGCGGATTTTACAGTCATTCCTGTGGTCAACGTTCCAAAATATTCCGTGGAAGCTCCCCCAAATAAATCTTTATGATTTTTTGGATTTTAAATGCTGCAGAAATCCTCTTTAATATATACAAGGATCCTCATAAAGCCCTTGTAATTTTTTTCTGGAAGTTTCTTCGTTTTCTGTTGGTAATCCTGTAAAAGTACCATCAGATTTATCCGAAAATATCGCAAAAAATCCTCCAGAAATAACTTTTGAGAATCATCTTCTATTTTTTTTTTCATCTGCTTCAAATCAAACAACATTTTCGTGTTTTCACTTATTGTATAAACCCCCTATTCGTTCTAGATGAATGCTATGAATGCAATATAAAATGTTTCAACACTGTAGAAAAATTCCTGACGAAAAAAACTTCTGCAAAATGATATGATATATCATGCTATGTGGTTCATCGTAAAAGAAATAATTAATCAGAAACTGGAAAATATCTCGGAATTACAAAGAAATTGACAAGGGTATTCATGACTTCTAAAAGACATGTTTGGGCCCTCCTTAGCCGTGTGTGGTAAAACGCGCGGCTACAAAGCAAGACCATGCTGACGGTGGCTGGGTTCGATTCCCGGTGCCGGTCTAGGCAATTTCGGATTGGAAATTGTCTCGACTTCCCTGGGCATAAAAGTATCATCGTGTTAGCCTCATGATATACGAATGCAAAAATGGTAACTTGGCTTAGAAACCTCGCAGTTAATAACTGTGGAAGTGCTTAATGAACACTAAGCTGCGAGGCGGCTCTGTCCCAGTGTGGGGATGTAATGCCAATAAGAAGAAGAAGAAGAAGAAAAAACATGTTTTGTGTGCGTCATGTTCAAAAATGGATTAAAAATGACAACAAGTGGCGTTTCTCTGCTCATGACATTTGTTTAAAGACTCAACAGTGTAATGCATGCCATTCAACAAGGGTTTGGACATATCCGAGAAATAATGTTAATAGCCTTCAAACGTAGGTTTTGTTCTCAACAACATTAAAACTAATTTTCAAATAATCTAACATTTTGTTTATTAAATTTTTACCTAAAACTAAATCCGCGCCAAATCCGCGCGAAACCCTAAAATTGTTATGAAAATCCGCGCCAAATCCGCGAAAACCGCGAAATCCGCGAAAATCGCGGAATCCGCGTAGTCGTAACAACCCTGGTATTACTTTTTGAGTTCCCTTTTTCTTCATCGTGAGAGCGATGAAGATAAACAGGCATTTCAAGGAGGACCTAAAGTAGGTTAAATTTAACATAAATCAAGATTAGATTAATGTTGTAATTAAAACAACCGAAATACAGATAAATCATTTGATACTATCGCGGATTCGAATGCATACTTGTTTTGCATTTCGTGGAGGGGGACGGTAGGGTAATGTAACCTGTGGTTTCATTTTATGTTATTGCTGGCTCCACCGCAAGTAATAATCCCCGCCACCAAGCCCACTGTGCTTCTCACCTTTCAATCGGTAATGGGTGTCACCTTGCGATGAGAAAAGTGAATACCAATTTGTCACTCACACCACCGACACGAATGTGTTTACAGCAGTAAAACTTGCCAGACGTTAAATGCTTGCCCACAGGGACCGCCAGTTGAAAGGGTTGCCAAACTGAATAGGAACCATTAGGGTTCGGTTATTGTCGGGTTGGTCGGATTCCAGATAAAATGGCTTAGCTACACGATCAAGCGGTTTATTCGTTTCTTGATTTCACCAAGAATAGAAGTGCGCGACGGAATAAAGTTAAAGTTAACTGTAACCAAAAATTTGTACATTAAAATAGTGAAAGTGACTAGTTGATTTATCTAGATCGAGAGGTGCACCAAGTAGAAGAAGTTGCCCTAAAAGTAAGAATCCGCAGTGCGGTTAATAGTGAAACAGTAGTGTTCTTTGTATAATTTATTGTACTTATTGTATGTAGATCCATTGTGTAAGTGTAACAAGCATCTCGAGGAACAAAGAAACAATTGTAGTTCATTAAGAAGAACAAGAAGAAAAAAAAGGTAAATTATTATTTGTACTTGCGGTTGTGGTGTGAAGATGTTGCCAGTGACGTCACCGGGGAACTAATGCTAGGGGTAGGTCCAGCAAGTGGGCCTTTTTTCTGTGTTTTTTTTTGGTTTTCTCGAATAGCAGAGCCAGGGCAAGGTAGTACGGTGGTGCGTAAGGCCGATTCCCAGTGGCTCCCGAACTAGTTACAGTCCGGCATCAACTCGTTTGTCGAGCAGTGCTTTTGGTGAATGCCAGCGTAATCGGTGGATATTATTTGGAGTCAGGGATCGCCCCGCATTCCCGACGAAATCGTCAAGCCATCTGACGTCTTTCGGCCATCGCCATCGTCGCCGGAGACGCGAAGTTAAGCACGCCATCGCCATCGTCGCCGAAGACGCGTTTGCAAACCACGCCATCGCCACGCCATCGCACACCTATCGGCCATCGCCATCGTCGCCGAAGACGCGTTTGTAAACCACGCCATCGCCCACCTTTCTGCCATTGCCATCGTCGCCGATAACGCGTTTGCAAACCACGCCATCGCCCACCTTTCTGCCACCACCATCGTCGCCGAAGACGCTATCGCGAGCAAGCACGTCACCGGTCGAGCCCTAGAACAGCCATCGCCACCACACCACCATCTATCGCTAACATCGCATGTACCGAGATCGCACCCGTGTCAACGTCCAGAACCTCGAGTGGCCATCGCCGACATCGCCAAGTGGGTTCACGATTCCGCCAGTGCCGGCGGTTAGCTTTCAGCAGTCATCGTGGGTCAAGTCCACGCAACGTCGATCATCGCACGCTCATCAAGAACCGGTGGCGAACGGTGGTTCTCAACTACCATCAGACGGCCCGCGACGAACCGCACGGTAGGACCTCCGTCGATGCATCGTGGCACTGAGAGAAAATCATCCGGACTGAGAGAGAATGTCAAGAAAAACCGCAAGTACCCTACCCCTTAAATGACGTCACTATGAA